>NW_027310923.1:0-40605 GCF_047496795.1 Chiloscyllium punctatum | reverse complement strand
GGCCTGTTGTCACAGTCTCCCCCAGGGTGGTATTCCGGCCTCAGCCAATCCCGATGTCTGGTTACCGCTGTCACCGGGCGGGGCAGACTGACTCACCAATCACCAACCTCACCATCTGTTTCAATATGGGCAGACTGAGAGCAGGAATTCTGGGTAAGTATCAGGATCAGGGTCAGGGTCAGGGTCAGGGTCAGGGTCGGGGTCGGGGTCGGGGTCAGGGTCAGGGTCAGGGACTGGGTCTGGGTCAGGGTCAGGGTAAGTATCAGGGTCAGGGTCAGGGTCTCGGTCAGGGTCTGGGTCTGGGACTGGGTCAGGGTCTGGGTCAGGGTCTGGGTCTGGGTCAGGGTCAGGGTCAGGGTCAGGGTCAGGGTCTGGGTCAGGGTCAGGGTCTGGGTCAGGGTCTGGGTCAGGGTCAGGGTCTGGGGCGGGGTCAGGGTCAGGGTCTGGGTCAGGGTCTGGGTCAGGGTCTGGGTCAGGGTCTGGGTCAGGGTCTGGGTCTGGGTCAGGGTCAGGGTCTGGGTCAGGGTCAGGGTCAGGGTCTGGGGCGGGGTCAGGGTCAGGGTCTGGGTCAGGGTCTGGGTCAGGGTCAGGGTCTGGATCAGGGTCAGGATCAGGGTCAGGGTCAGGGTCTGGGTCAGGGTCAGGGTCAGGGTCTGGGGTGGGGTCAGGGTCAGGGTCAGGGTCTGGGTCAGGGTCAGGGTCTGGGTCAGGGTCAGGGTCTGGATCAAGGTCAGGATCAGGGACAGGGTCAGGGTCAGGGGCGGGGTCAGGGACAGGGTCTGGGTCAGGGTCTGGGTCAGGGTCAGGGTCTGGATCAGGGTCAGGATCAGGGTCAGGGTCAGGGTCAGGATCAGGGTCAGGGTCAGGATCAGGGTCAGGGTCTGGGTCTGGGTCAGGGTCAGGGTCTGGGTCAGGGTCTGGGACTGGGTCAGGGTCAGGGTCTGGGTCAGGGTCTGGGTCAGGGTCAGGGTCTGGGTCAGGGTCTGGGTCAGGGTCTGGGTCAGGGTCAGGGTCAGGGTCTGGGGCGGGGTTAGGGTCAGGGTCAGGGTCAGGGTCTGGATCAGGGTCAGGATCAGGGTCAGGGTCAGGATCAGGGTCAGGATCAGGGTGAGGGTCTGGGTCAGGGTCTGGGTCAGGGTCAGGGTCAGGGTCAGGGTCTGGGTCTGGGTCAGGGTCTGGGTCTGGGTCAGGGTCTGGGTCTGGGTCAGGGTCAGGGTCTGGGTCAGGGTCTGGGTCAGGGTCTGGGTCAGGGTCAGGGTCTGGGTCTGGGTCAGGGTCTGGGTCAGGGTCAGGGTCTGGGTCAGGGTCTGGGTCAGGGTCTGGGTCTGGGTCAGGGTCAGGGTCAGGATCAGATCAGGGTCAGGGTCAGGGTCAGGGTCAGGGTCAGGGTCTGGGTCAGGGTCAGGGTCTGGGTCAGGGTCAGCGTCTGGGTCAGGGTCTGGGTGTGGGTCAGGGTCTGGGTCTGGGTCAGGGTCAGGGTCTGGGTCAGGGTCTGGGTCAGGGTCAGGGTCAGGGTCTGGGTCAGGGTCTGGGTCAGGGTCAGCGTCTGGGTCAGGGTCAGAGTCTGGGTCTGGGTCAGGGTCTGGGTCTGGGTCAGGGTCAGGGTCTGGGTCAGGGTCTGGGTCAGGGTCAGGGTCAGGGTCTGGGTCAGGGTCAGCGTCTGGGTCAGGGTCTGGGTCAGGGTCTGGGTCAGGGTCTGGGTCTGGGTCAGGGTCTTGGGTCAGGGTCTGGGTCAGGGTCTGGGTCAGGGTCAGGGTCTGGGTCTGGGACTGGGTCAGGGTCAGGGTCTGGGTCAGGGTCAGGGTCAGGGTCTGGGTCTGGGTCAGGGTCTGGGTCTGGGTCTGGGTCAGGGTCAGGGTCAGGGTCTGGGTCTGGGTCAGGGTCAGGGTCTGGGTTAGGGTCAGGGTCTGGGTCTGGGTCAGGGTCTGGGTCAGGGTCTGGGTCAGGGTCTGGGTCAGGGTCAGGGTCTGGGTCAGGGTCAGGGTCAGGGTCTGGGTCTGGGACTGGGTCAGGGTCTGGGTCTGGGTCAGGGGTCTGGGTCTGGGTCTGGGTCAGGGTCTGGGTCAGGGTCTGGGTCAGGGTCTGGGTCAGGGTCAGAGTCTGGGTCAGGGTCAGGGTCAGGGTCTGGGTCTGGGACTGGGTCAGGGTCTGGCTCTGGGTCAGGGTCTGGGTCTGGGTCTGGGTCAGGGTCTGGGTCTGGGTCTGGGTCAGGGTCTGGGTCAGGGTCAGGGTCAGGGTCTGGGTCAGGGTCAGGGTCTGGGTCAGGGTCTGGGTCTGGGTCTGGGTCTGGGTCAGGGTCTGGGTCAGGGTCAGCGTCTGGGTCAGGGTCTGGGTCTGGGTCTGGGTCAGGGTCTGGGTTAGGGTCTGGGTCTGGGTCTGGGTCAGGGTCTGGGTCAGGGTCTGGGTCTGGGTCAGGGTCAGGGTCTGGGTCTGGGTCAGGGTCTGGGTCAGGGTCAGGGTCTGGGTCAGGGTCAGGGTCAGGGTCAGGGTCTGGGTCAGGGTCTGGGTCTGGGTCTGGGTCTGGGTCTGGGTCAGGGTCTGGGTCAGGGTCAGCGTCTGGGTCAGGGTCTGGGTCTGGGTCAGGGTCTGGGTCAGGGTCAGGGTCTGGGTCTGGGTCAGGGTCTGGGTCAGGGTCAGGGTCAGGGTCAGGGTCTGGGTCTGGGTCAGGGTCTGGGTCAGGGTCTGGGTCAGGGTCAGGGTCTGGGTCAGGGTCAGGGTCTGGGTCAGGGTCAGGGTCTGGGTCAGGGTCAGGGTGTGGGTCTGGGTCTGGGTCAGGGTCTGGGTCAGGGTCAGGGTCTGGGTCAGGGTCTGGGTCAGGGTCAGGGTCAGGGTCTGGGTCTGGGTCAGGGTCAGGGTCTGGGTCTGGGTGAGGGTCTGGGTCAGGGTCTGGGTCAGGGTCTGGGTCTGGGTCAGGGTCTGGGTCAGGGTCTGGGTCAGGGTCAGGGTCAGGGTCTGGGTCAGGGTCAGCGTCTGGGTCAGGGTCTGGGTCTGGGTCAGGGTCTGGGTCAGGGTCTGGGTCAGGGTCAGGGTCAGGGTCAGGGTCAGGATCAGGGGATGGGTCAGGGTCAGGGTCTGGGTCAGGGTCAGGGTCTGGGTCAGGGTCTGGGTCAAGGTCTGGGTCAGGGTCTGGGTCAGGGTCTGGGTCAGGGTCAGGGTCAGGGTCAGGGTCTGGGTCAGGGTCAGGGTCTGGGTCAGGGTCAGGGTCTGGGTCAGGGTCTGGGTCTGGGTCTGGGTCAGGGTCAGCGTCTGGGTCAGCATCTGGGTCAGGGTCAGGGTCTGGGTCAGGGTCTGGGTCTGGGTCAGGGTCTGGGTCAGGGTCTGGGTCAGGATCAGGGTCAGGGTCAGGGTCAGGGTCAGGATCAGATCAGGGTCAGGGTCAGGATCAGGGTCAGGGGGGGGGGGGGGGGGGGGGGGGGGGGGGGGGGGGGGGGGGGGGGGGGGGGGGGGGGGGGGGGGGGGGGGGGGGGGGGGGGGGGGGGGGGGGGGGGGGGGGGGGGGGGGGGGGGGGGGGGGGGGGGGGGGGGGGGGGGGGGGGGGGGGGGGGGGGGGGGGGGGGGGGGGGGGGGGGGGGGGGGGGGGGGGGGGGGGGGGGGGGGGGGGGGGGGGGGGGGGGGGGGGGGGGGGGGGGGGGGGGGGGGGGGGGGGGGGGGGGGGGGGGGGGGGGGGGGGGGGGGGGGGGGGGGGGGGGGGGGGGGGGGGGGGGGGGGGGGGGGGGGGGGGGGGGGGGGGGGGGGGGGGGGGGGGGGGGGGGGGGGGGGGGGGGGGGGGGGGGGGGGGGGGGGGGGGGGGGGGGGGGGGGGGGGGGGGGGGGGGGGGGGGGGGGGGGGGGGGGGGGGGGGGGGGGGGGGGGGGGGGGGGGGGGGTCTGGGTCTGGGTCAGGGTCAGGGTCTGGGTCAGGGTCAGCGTCTGGGTCAGGGTCAGGGTCTGGGTGTGGGTCAGGGTCTGGGTCTGGATCAGGGTCAGGGTCTGGGTCAGGGTCAGGGTCTGGGTCTGGGTCAGGGTCTGGGTCAGGGTCAGGGTCTGGGTCAGGGTCTGGGTCAGGGTCAGCGTCTGGGTCAGGGTCAGAGTCTGGGTCTGGGTCAGGGTCTGGGTCTGGGTCAGGGTCTGGGTCAGGGTCTGGGTCTGGGTCAGGGTCAGCGTCTGGGTCAGGGTCTGGGTCAGGGTCTGGGTCAGGGTCTGGGTCAGGGTCTGGGTCAGGGTCAGGGTCTGGGTCAGGGTCAGGGTCAGGGTCTGGGACTGGGTCAGGGTCAGGGTCTGGGTCAGGGTCTGGGTCTGGGTCAGGGTCTGGGTCAGGGTCAGGGTCTGGGTTAGGGTCAGGGTCTGGGTCTGGGTCTGGGTCTGGGTCAGGGTCTGGGTCAGGGTCTGGGTCTGGGTCAGGGTCTGGGTCAGGGTCTGGGTCAGGGTCAGGGTCAGGGTCTGGGACTGGGTCAGGGTCAGGGTCTGGGTCTGGGTCAGGGTCTGGGTCTGGGTCTGGGTCAGGGTCTGGGTCAGGGTCTGGGTCTGGGTCAGGGTCTGGGTCAGGATCAGGGTCAGGGTCTGGGTCAGGGTCTGGGTCAGGGTCAGGGTCAGGGTCTGGGTCAGGGTCTGGGTCTGGGTCAGGGTCTGGGTCAGGGTCAGCGTCTGGGTCAGGGTCTGGGTCTGGGTCTGGGTCAGGGTCTGGGTCAGGGTCTGGGTCTGGGTCAGCGTCTGGGTCAGGGTCTGGGTCAGGGTCAGGGTCTGGGTCTGGGTCAGGGTCAGGGTCTGGGTCAGGGTCAGGGTCAGGGTCAGGGTCTGGGTCAGGGTCAGGGTCTGGGTCTGGGTCAGGGTCAGCGTCTGGGTCAGGGTCTGGGTCAGGGTCTGGGTCAGGGTCAGGGTCTGGGTCTGGGTCAGGGTCTGGGTCAGGGTCAGGGTCAGGGTCTGGGTCTGGGTCAGGGTCTGGGTCTGGGTCAGGGTCAGGGTCTGGGTCAGGGTCAGGGTCTGGGTCTGGGTCAGGGTCTGGGTCAGGGTCAGGGTCTGGGTCAGGGTCTGGGTCAGGGTCTGGGTCAGGGTCAGGGTCAGGGTCTGGGTCTGGGTCAGGGTCAGCGTCTGGGTCAGGGTCAGGGTCTGGGTCTGGGTCAGGGTCTGGGTCAGGGTCTGGGTCAGGGTCAGGGTCAGGGTCAGGATCAGGGGATCGGTCAGGGTCTGGGTCAGGGTCAGGGTCTGGGTCAGGGTCTGGGTCAGGGTCTGGGTCAGGGTCAGGGTCAGGGTCTGGGTCTGGGTCTGGGTCAGGGTCTGGGTCAGGGTCAGGGTCAGGGTCTGGGTCTGGGTCAGGGTCAGCGTCTGGGTCTGGGTCAGGGTCTGGGTCAGGGTCTGGGTCAGGGTCAGGGTCAGGGTCTGGGTCTGGGTCAGGGTCAGCGTCTGGGTCAGGGTCAGGGTCAGGGTCTGGGTCTGGGTCAGGGTCTGGGTCAGTGTCTGGGTCAGGGTCAGGGTCAGGGTCAGGGTCAGGATCAGGGGATGGGTCAGGGTCAGGGTCTGGGTCAGGGTCAGGGTCAGGGTCTGGGTCAAGGTCTGGGTCAGGGTCAGGGTCTGGGTCTGGGTCAGGGTCTGGGTCAGGGTCAGGGTCTGGGTCAGGGTCAGGGTCTGGGTCAGGGTCAGGGTCAGGGTCTGGGTCAGGGTCAGGGTCTGGGTCAGGGTCTGGGTCAGGGTCAGCGTCTGGGTCAGCATCTGGGTCAGGGTCAGGGTCAGGGTCTGGGTCTGGGTCAGGGTCAGGGTCAGGGTCTGGGTCAGGGTCAGCGTCAGGGTCAGGGTCAGGGTCAGGGTCAGGGTCTGGGTCAGGGTCTGGGTCTGGGTCTGGGTCAGGGTCTGGGTCAGGGTCTGGGTCTGGGTCAGGGTCAGGGTCAGGGTCTGGGTCTGGGTCAGGGTCAGGGTCAGGGTCAGGGTCTGGGTCATGGTCTGGGTCAGGGTCAGCGTCTGGGTCAGGGTCTGGGTCTGGGTCTGGGTCAGGGTCAGGGTCTGGGTCAGGGTCTGGGTCAGGGTCTGGGTCTGGGTCAGGGTCAGGGTCAGGGTCAGGGTCAGGGTCTGGGTCTGGGTCTGGGTCAGGGTCTGGGTCAGGGTCAGGGTCTGGGTCTGGGTCAGGGTCTGGGTCAGGGTCAGGGTCTGGGTCTGGGTCAGGGTCAGCGTCTGGGTCAGGGTCAGGGTCAGGGTCTGGGTCAGGGTCAGGGTCTGGGTCAGGGTCAGGGTCAGGATCAGGGGATGGGTCAGGGTCAGGGTCTGGGTCAGGGTCAGGGTCTGGGTCAGGGTCTGGGTCAGGGTCAGGGTCAGGGTCTGGGTCTGGGTCAGGGTCTGGGTCAGGGTCTGGGTCTGGGTCTGGGTCAGGGTCTGGGTCTGGGTCAGGGTCTGGGTCTGGGTCTGGGTCAGGGTCTGGGTCTGGGTCAGGGTCTGGGTCAGGGTCTGGGTCAGGGTCTGGGTCTGGGTCTGGGTCAGGGTCTGGGTCAGGGTCTGGGTCTGGGTCAGGGTCTGGGTCAGGGTCAGGGTCTGGGTCAGGGTCAGCGTCTGGGTCAGGGTCAGGGTCTGGGTCAGGGTCAGGGTCTGGGTCAGGGTCAGGGTCAGGGTCAGGGTCAGGATCAGGGGATGGGTCAGGGTCAGGGTCTGGGTCAGTGTCTGGGTCAAGGTCTGGGTCAGGGTCAGGGTCAGGGTCTGGGTCAGGGTCAGGGTCTGGGTCAGGGTCAGGGTCTGGGTCAGGGTCTGGGTCAGGGTCTGGGTCAGGGTCAGGGTCAAGGTCAGGGTCTGGGTCTGGGTCTGGGTCTGGGTCAGGGTCAGCGTCTGGGTCAGCATCTGGGTCAGGGTCAGGGTCTGGCTCTGGGTCAGGGTCTGGGTCAGGGTCTGGATCAGGGTCAGGGTCAGGGTCAGGGTCAGGGTCAGGGTCAGATCAGGGTCAGGGTCAGGGTCAGGATCAGGGTCAGGGTCTGGGTCTGGGTCAGGGTCAGGGTCTGGGTCTGGGTCAGGGTCAGGGTCTGGGTCTGGGTCAGGGTCTGGGTCAGGGTCTGGGTCAGGGTCAGCGTCTGGGTCAGGGTCAGAGTCTGGGTCTGGGTCAGGGTCTGGGTCTGGGTCAGGGTCTGGGTCAGGGTCTGGGTCAGGGTCAGGGTCTGGGTCAGGGTCAGGGTCAGGGTCTGGGACTGGGTCAGGGTCTGGGTTAGGGTCAGGGTCTGGGTCTGGGTCAGGGTCTGGGTCAGGGTCTGGGTCAGGGTCAGGGTCTGGGTCAGGGTCTGGGTCAGGGTCTGGGTTAGGGTCAGGGTCTGGGTCTGGGTCAGGGTCTGGGTCTGGGTCAGGGTCTGGGTCAGGGTCTGGGTCAGGGTCAGGGTCAGGGTCAGGGTCTGGGTCAGGGTCTGGGTCTGGGTCTGGGTCAGGGTCTGGGTCTGGGTCTGGGTTTGGGTCAGGGTCTGGGTCAGGGTCAGGGTCTGGGTCAGGATCAGGGTCAGGGTCAGGGTCTGGGTCAGGGTCTGGGTCAGGGTCAGGGTCTGGGTCTGGGTCTGGGTCAGGGTCTGGGTCAGGGTCAGTGTCTGGGTCAGGGTCTGGGTCTGGGTCTGGGTCAGGGTCTGGGTCAGGGTCTGGGTCAGGGTCAGGGTCTGGGTCAGGGTCAGGGTCAGGGTCTGGGTCTGGGTCAGGGTCAGGGTCAGGGTCTGGGTCTGGGTCAGGGTCTGGGTCAGGGTCTGGGTCAGGGTCTGGGTCTGGGTCAGGGTCTGGGTCAGGGTCTGGGTCAGGGTCAGGGTCAGGGTCTGGGTCTGGGTCAGGGTCAGGGTCTGGGTCTGGGTCTGGGTCAGGGTCTGGGTCAGGGTCAGGGTCTGGGTCTGGGTCTGGGTCAGGGTCTGGGTCAGGGTCAGGGTCTGGGTCTGGGTCAGGGTCTGGGTCAGGGTCTGGGTCAGGGTCAGGGTCAGGGTCTGGGTCTGGGTCAGGGTCAGCGTCTGGGTCAGGGTCAGGGTCTGGGTCTGGGTCAGGGTCTGGGTCAGGGTCTGGGTCAGGGTCAGGATCAGGGGATGGGTCAGGGTCTGGGTCAGGGTCAGGGTCTGGGTCAGGGTCTGAGTCAGGGTCTGGGTCAGGGTCAGGGTCAGGGTCTGGGTCTGGGTCTGGGTCAGGGTCTGGGTCAGGGTCTGGGTCTGGGTCTGGGTCAGGGTCTGGGTCTGGGTCAGGGTCAGGATCAGGGGATGGATCAGGGTCAGCGTCAGGGTCAGGGTCAGCGTCAGGGTCAGGGTCAGGGTCTGGGTCAGGGTCTGGGTCTGGGTCAGGGTCAGGATCAGGGGATGGGTCAGGGTCAGCGTCAGGGTCAGGGTCAGGGTCAGCGTCAGGGTCAGGGTCAGGGTCAGGGTCTGGGTCAGGGTCTGGGTCAGGGTCAGGGTCTGGGTCAGGGTCTGGGTCAGGGTCAGCGTCTGGGTCAGGGTCAGGGTCAGGGTCAGGGTCAGGGTCAGGGTCTGGGTCAGGGTCTGGGTCAGGGTCAGGGTCAGGGTCAGGGTCAGGGTCAGGGTCTGGGTCAGGGTCTGGGTCAGGGTCTGGGTCAGGGTCAGCGTCTGGGTCAGGGTCAGGGTCAGGGTCAGGGTCTGGGTCAGGGTCAGGGTCAGGGTCAGGGTCAGGGTCAGGGTCTGGGTCAGGGTCAGGGTCAGGGTCTGGGTCAGGGTCAGGGTCAGGGTCTGGTGAGCTGGTGTCTGGGAGATGCCCAGGCCGTGGGGGGGTGTGTGGTCAGGGGGGTGATGGAGAGGGGTTGTTTGGGGTGGGGATGGGGTGTGAGGGGGTGGGGGAGTGGGGGGGTGTGGTGAGGGGGGGTGGACAGACAGACTCTCACTGCCCCCTGCCTGTCCACCCTCCCCACCCTGCCCCCTCCCTTCCCAGGAGAGCTCAGTGCCAATCTCACCTATCGGCTGCTGCTCGACTTGGGAAGGCCTCACAGTCGGGTATCGTTCCCCAGCTTGAGCCGGGAGTTCAGCACCAGCAGACGGCTGTCCACAGGGAGACCGAGGTGTGACCATCACAGCATTTACCTCACGGTGAGGATCACCCCGTCACTACCACCAGGGACACACCAACCCCCCACTCCCCCCAACAGACAGAACCGAGTTAGGGTCGGGGCCGAGGGAGGGGGCACTGTCACAGGGTCAGGGCTGAGGGAGGGGGCACTGTCGGAGGGTCAGTGCTGAGGGAGGGGGCACTGTCGGAGGGTCAGTGCTGAGGGAGTGGGCACTGTCGGAGGGTCAGTGCTGAGGGAGGGGGCACTGTCGGAGGGTCAGTGCTGAGGGAGTGGGCACTGTCGGAGGGTCAGTGCTGAGGGAGTAGGCCCTGTCGGAGGGTCAGTGCTGAGGGAGGGGGCACTGTCGGAGGGTCAGTGCTGAGGGAGTGGACACTGTCGGAGGGTCAGTGCCGAGGGAGTGGACACTGTCGGAGGGTCAGTGCTGAGGGAGTGGGCACTGTCGGAGGGTCAGTGCTGAGGGAGTGGGCACTGTCGGAGGGTCAGTGCTGAGGGAGTGGGGACTGTCGGAGGGTCAGTGCTGAGGGAGTGGGCACTGTCGGAGGGTCAGTGCTGAGGGAGTGGACACTGTCGGAGGGTCAGTGCCGAGGGAGTGGGCACTGTCAGAGGGTCAGTGCTGAGGGAGTGGGCACTGTCGGAGGGTCAGTGCTGAGGGAGTGGGCCCTGTCGGAGGGTCAGTGCCGAGGGAGTGGGCACTGTCAGAGGGTCAGTGCTGAGGGAGGGGGCACTGTCAGAGGGTCAGTGCTGAGGGAGTGGGCACTGTCGGAGGGTCAGTGCTGAGGGAGTGGGCACTGTCGGAGGGTCAGTGCTGAGGGAGTGGGCACTGTCGGAGGGTCAGTGCTGAGGGAGGGGGCACTGTCGGAGGGTCAGTGCTGAGGGAGGGGGCACTGTCGGAGGGTCAGTGCTGAGGGAGTGGGCACTGTCGGGGGGTCACTGCTGAGGGAGTGGGCACTGTCGGAGGGTCAGTGCTGAGGGAGTGCCGCACTGTCGGAGGGTCAGTGCTGAGGGAGTGGGCACTGTCGGAGGGTCAGTGCTGAGGGAGTGGGCACTGTCGGAGGGTCAGTGCTGAGGGAGTGGGCACTGTCAGAGGGTCAGTGCTGAGGGAGTGGGCACTATCGGAGGGTCAGTGCTGAGGGAGTGGGCATTTTCGGAGGGTCAATTCAGAGGAAGGGGGGTACTGTCAGAGGGTCAGTGCTGAGGGAGTGGGCACTGTCGGAGGGTCAGTGCTGAGGGAGTGGGCACTGTCGGAGGGTCAGTGCTGAGGGAGTGGACACTGTCGGAGGGTCAGTGCTGAGGGAGTGGACACTGTCGGAGGGTCAGTGCTGAGGGAGTGGGCACTGTCAGAGGGTCAGTGTTGAGGGAGTGGGCTCTGTCAGAGGGTCAGTGCTGAGGGAGTGGGCACTGTCGGAGGGTCAGTGCTGAGGGAGTGGGCACTGTGGGAGGGTCAGTGCTGAGGGAGTGAACACTGTCGGAGGGTCAGTGCTGAGGGAGTGGGCACTGTCGGAGGGTCAGTGCTGAGGGAGTGGGCACTGTCGGAGGGTCAGTGCTGAGGGAGTGGACACTGTCGGAGGGTCAGTGCTGAGGGAGTGGGCACTGTCGGAGGGTCAGTGCTGAGGGAGTGGGCACTGTCAGAGGGTCAGTGCTGAGGGAGTGGACACTGTCGGAGGGTCAGTGCTGAGGGAGTGGGCACTGTCGGAGGGTCAGTGCTGAGGGAGTGGACACTGTCGGAGGGTCAGTGCTGAGGGAGTGGGCACTGTCGGAGGGTCAGTGCTGAGGGAGTGGGCCCTGTCGGAGGGTCAGTGCTGAGTGAGTGGACACTGTCGGAGGGTCAGTGCTGAGGGAGTGGGCACTGTCGGAGGGTCAGTGCTGAGGGAGTGGGCACTGTCGGAGGGTCAGTGCTGAGGGAGTGGACACTGTCGGAGGGTCAGTGCTGAGGGAGTGGGCACTGTCGGAGGGTCAGTGCTGAGGGACTGTGCACTGTCGGAGGGTCAGTGCTGAGGGAGTGGGCCCTGTCGGAGGGTCAGTGCTGAGGGAGTGGGCACGGTCAGAGGGTCAGTGCTGAGGGAGTGGGCACTGTCGGAGGGTCAGTGCTGAGGGAGTGGGCACTGTCGGTGGGTCAGTGCTGAGGGAGTGGGCACTGTCGGAGGGTCAGTGCTGAGGGAGTGGGCCGTGTCGGAGGGTCAGTGCTGAGGGAGTGGGCACTGTCGGAGGGTCAGTGCTGAGGGAGTGTGCACTGTCGGAGGGTCAGTGCTGAGGGAGTGGGCCCTGTCGGAGGGTCAGTGCTGAGGGAGTGGGCCCTGTCGGAGGGTCAGTGCTGAGGGAGTGGGCACTGTCGGAGGGTCAGTGCTGAGGGAGTGGGCACTGTCGGAGGGTCAGTGCTGAGGGAGTGGACACTGTCGGAGGGTCAGTGCTGAGGGAGTGGGCACTGTCGGAGGGTCAGTGCTGAGGGAGTGGACACTGTCGGAGGGTCAGTGCTGAGGGAGTGGGCACTGTCAGAGGGTCAGTGCTGACGGAGTGGGCACTGTCGGAGGGTCAGTGCTGAGGGAGTGGACACTGTCGGAGGGTCAGTGCTGAGGGAGTGGGCACTGTCGGAGGGTCAGTGCTGAGGGAGTGGACACTGTCGGAGGGTCAGTGCTGAGGGAGTGGGCACTGTCGGAGGGTCAGTGCTGACGGAGTGGGCACTGTCGGAGGGTCAGTGCTGAGGGAGTGGACACTGTCGGAGGGTCAGTGCTGAGGGAGTGGGCACTGTCGGAGGGTCAGTGCTGAGGGAGTGGACACTGTCGGAGGGTCAGTGCTGAGGGAGTGTGCACTGTCGGAGGGTCAGTGCTGAGGGAGTGGGCCCTGTCGGAGGGTCAGTGCTGAGGGAGTGGGCCCTGTCGGAGGGTCAGTGCTGAGGGAGTGGGCACTGTCGGAGGGTCAGTGCTGAGGGAGGGGGCACTGTCAGAGGGTCAGTGCTGAGGGAGTGGGCACTGTCGGAGGGTCAGTGCTGAGGGAGTGGGCCCTGTCGGAGGGTCAGTGCTGAGGGAGTGGGCACTGTCGGAGGGTCAGTGCTGAGGGAATGGGCACTGTCGGAGGGTCCGTGCTGAGGGAGAGGGCACTGTCGGAGGGTCAGTGCTGAGGGAGTGGGCACTGTCGGAGGGTCAGTGCTGAGGGAGTGGACACTGTCGGAGAGTCAGTGCTGAGGGAGTGGGCACTGTCGGAGGGTCAGTGCTGAGGGAGTGGACACTGTCGGAGGGTCAGTGCTGAGGGAGTGGGCACTGTCGGAGGGTCAGTGCTGAGGGAGGGGTCACTGTCGGAGGGTCAGTGCTGAGGGAGTGGGCACTGTCGGAGGGTCAGTGCTGAGGGAGTGGGCACTGTCGGAGAGTCAGTGCTGAGGGAGTGGGCACTGTCGGAGGGTCAGTGCTGAGGGAGTGGACACTGTCGGAGGGTCAGTGCTGAGGGAGTGGGCACTGTCGGAGGGTCAGTGCTGAGGGAGTGGGCACTGTGGGAGGGTCAGTACTGAGGGAGTGGGCTCTGTCGGAGGGTCAGTGCTGAGGGAGTGGGCACTGTGGGAGGGTCAGTGCTGAGGGAGTGGACACTGTCGGAGGGTCAGTGCTGAGGGAGTGGGCACTGTCGGAGGGTCAGTGCTGAGGGAGTGGACACTGTCGGAGGGTCAGTGCTGAGGGAGTGGGCACTGTCGGAGGGTCAGTGCTGAGGGAGTGGGCACTGTCGGAGGGTCAGTGCTGAGGGAGTGGGCCCTGTCGGAGGGTCAGTGCTGAGTGAGTGGGCCCTGTCGGAGGGTCAGTGCTGAGGGAGTGGGCACTGTCGGAGGGTCAGTGCTGAGTGAGTGGGCCCTGTCGGAGGGTCAGTGCTGAGGGAGTGGGCACTGTCGGAGGGTCAGTGCTGAGGGAGTGGGCACTGTCGGAGGGTCAGTGCTGAGGGAGTGGACACTGTCGGAGGGTCAGTGCTGAGGGAGTGGGCACTGTCGGAGGGTCAGTGCTGAGGGAGTGTGCACTGTCGGAGGGTCAGTGCTGAGGGAGTGGGCCCTGTCGGAGGGTCAGTGCTGAGGGAGTGGGCACTGTCAGAGGGTCAGTGCTGAGGGAGTGGGCACTGTCCGAGGGTCAGTGCTGAGGGAGTGGGCCGTGTCGGAGGGTCAGTGCTGAGGGAGTGGGCACTGTCGGAGGGTCAGTGCTGAGGGAGTGTGCACTGTCGGAGGGTCAGTGCTGAGGGAGTGGGCCCTGTCGGAGGGTCAGTGCTGAGGGAGTGGGCACTGTCAGAGGGTCAGTGCTGAGGGAGTGGGCACTGTCGGAGGGTCAGTGCTGAGGGAGTGGGCACTGTCGGAGGGTCAGTGCTGAGGGAGTGTGCACTGTCGGAGGGTCAGTGCTGAGGGAGTGGGCACTGTCGGAGGGTCAGTGCTGAGGGAGTGTGCACTGTCGGAGGGTCAGTGCTGAGGGAGTGGGCACTGTCGGAGGGTCAGTGCTGAGGGAGTGGGCACGGTCGGAGGGTCAGTGCTGAGGGAGTGGACACTGTCGGAAGGTCAGTGCTGAGGGAGTGGACACTGTCGGAGGGTCAGTGCTGAGGGAGTCGGCACTGTCAGAGGGTCAGTGCTGAGGGAGTGGGCACTGTCGGAGGGTCAGTGCTGAGGGAGTGGGCCCTGTCGGAGGGTCAGTGCTGAGGGAGTGGGCACTGTCGGAGGGTCAGTGCTGAGGGAGTGGGCACTGTCGGAGGGTCAGTGCTGAGGGAGTGGGCACTGTCGGAGGGTCAGTGCTGAGGGAGTGGGCACTGTCGGAGGGTCAGTGCGGAGGGAGTGGGCACTGTGGGAGGGTCAGTGCTGAGGGAGTGGGCCCTGTCGGAGGGTCAGTGCTGAGGGAGTGGACACTGTCGGAGGGTCAGTGCTGAGGGAGTGGGCACTGTCGGAGGGTCAGTGCTGAGGGAGTGGACACTGTCGGAGGGTCAGTGCTGAGGGAGTGGGCACTGTCGGAGGGTCAGTGCTGAGGGAGTGGGCACTGTCGGAGGGTCAGTGCTGAGGGAGTGGACACTGTCGGAGGGTCAGTGCTGAGGGAGTGGGCACTGTCGGAGGGTCAGTGCTGAGGGAGTGCCGCACTGTCGGAGGGTCAGTGCTGAGGGAGTGCCGCACTGTCGGAGGGTCAGTGCTGAGGGAGTGGGCACTGTCGGAGGGTCAGTGCTGAGGGAGTGCCGCACTGTCGGAGGGTCAGTGCTGAGGGAGTGGGCACTGTCGGAGGGTCAGTGCTGAGGGAGTGGGCCCTGTCGGAGGGTCAGTGCTGAGGGAGTGGGCCCTGTCGGAGGGTCAGTGCTGAGGGAGGGGGCACTGTCAGAGGGTCAGTGCTGAGGGAGTGGGCACTGTCGGAGGGTCAGTGCTGAGGGAGTGCCGCACTGTCGGAGGGTCAGTGCTGAGGGAGTGGACACTGTCGGAGGGTCAGTGCTGAGGGAGTGGGCCCTGTCGGAGGGTCAGTGCTGAGGGAGTGGGCACTGTCGGAGGGTCAGTGCTGAGGGAGTGGGCACTGTCGGAGGGTCAGTGCGGAGGGAG
This sequence comes from Chiloscyllium punctatum, assembly GCF_047496795.1. Lineage (NCBI taxonomy): Eukaryota > Metazoa > Chordata > Chondrichthyes > Orectolobiformes > Hemiscylliidae > Chiloscyllium > Chiloscyllium punctatum. The sequence continues at coordinate 26,107 of NW_027310923.1, read as the reverse complement.
TGGGCACTGTCGGAGGGTCAGTGCTGAGGGAGTGGGCACTGTCGGAGGGTCAGTGCTGAGGGAGTGGGCCCTGTCGGAGGGTCAGTGATGAGGGAGTGGGCACTGTCGGAGGGTCACTATTGAGGGAGTGGACACTGTCGGAGGGTCAGTGCTGAGGGAGTGGGCACTGTCAGAGGGTCAGTGCTGAGGGAGTGGGCCCTGTCGGAGGGTCAGTGCTGAGGGAGTGGGCCCTGTCGGAGGGTCAGTGCTGAGGGAGTGGGCACTGTCGGAGGGTCAGTGCTGAGGGAGTGGGCCCTGTCAGAGGGTCAGTGCTGAGGGAGTGGACACTGTCGGAGGGTCAGCGCTGAGGGAGTGGGCACTGTCGGAGGGTCAGTGCTGAGGGAGTGGGCCCTGTCGGAGGGTCAGTGCTGAGGGAGTGGGCACTGTCGGAGGGTCAGTGCTGAGGGAGTGGGCCCTGTCAGAGGGTCAGTGCTGAGGGAGTGGACACTGTCGGAGGGTCAGCGCTGAGGGAGTGGGCACTGTCGGAGGGTCAGTGCTGAGGGAGTGGGCACTGTCGGAGGGTCAGTGCTGAGGGAGTGGATTTATTTCTGCCGTATTGTCTCTCTCTCTCTCTCCCTGTCTCTGTCTCTCTCTATCCCTGTCTCTCTCTCTCTCCCTGTCTCTGTCTCTCTCTATCCCTGTCTCTCTCTCTCTCCCTGTCTCTCTCTCTCCCTGTCTCTCTCTCTCCCTGTCTCTCCCTCTCCCTGTCTCTCTCTCTCTCTCCCTGTCTCTCTCTCTCTCTTTCTGTCTCCGTCTCTCACTCTCTCTCTCTCTCGTTTACACACAGGCATGTGTGAAAGATTATCTCCAGCCAGTGAGTATTCTGTTAAACCTCTCGATCGCGGGGGAAGAGATTCCGAACACCCAGCGTCTGAGGCCAATTCTGGATCAGTACAGTCAAACATCACACACCTACAAGGTACTGGGTTAGAGACCGCAACACTGTCCTGAAAGGATGGGATATCACAGGGACAGGGGTTACTGAGGGACAGTGTGGGGGAGGGGGATTAACATCAGTACAGATACAGTCAGTAACACAGGGCACTGGGGGGGGAGGGGTTACTGAGGGACAGTGTGAGGGAGGGGGATTAACATCAGTAGGGATACAGTCAGTAACACAGGGCCCTGGGGGGGGGAGAGGGGTTACTGAGGGACAGTGTGAGGGAGGGGGATTAACATCAGTAGGGATACAGTCAGTAACACAGGGCCCTGGGGGGGGAGAGGGGTTACTGAGGGACAGTGTGAGGGAGGGGGATTAACATCAGTAGGGATACAGTCAGTAACACAGGGCCCTGGGGGGGGAGAGGGGTTACTGAGGGACAGTGTGAGGGAGGGGGATTAACATCAGTAGGGATACAGTCAGTAACACAGGGCACTGGGGGGGGAGGGGTTACTGAGGGACAGTGTGAGGGAGGGGGATTAACATCAGTAGGGATACAGTCAGTAACACAGGGCCCTGGGGGGGGGGAGAGGGGTTACTGAGGGACAGTGTGAGGGAGGGGGATTAACATCAGTAGGGATACAGTCAGTAACACAGGGCCTTGGGGGAGGGGGGAGAGGGATTACTGAGGGACAGTGTGAGGGAGGGGGATTAACATCAGTAGGGATACAGTCAGTAACACAGGGCCCTGGGGAGGGAGAGGGGGGTTACTGAGGGACAGTGTGAGGGAGGGGGATTAACATCAGTAGGGATACAGTCAGTAACACAGGGCCCTGGGGGGGAGAGGGGTTACTGAGGGACAGTGTGAGGGAGGGGGATTAACATCAGTAGGGATAGAGTCAGTAACACAGGGCCCTGGGGGGGGGAGAGGGGTTACTGAGGGACAGTGTGAGGGAGGGGGATTAACATCAGTAGGGATACAGTCAGTAACACAGGGCCCTGGGGGGGAGAGGGGTTACTGAGGGACAGGGTGAGGGAGCTGGATTAACATCAGTAGGGATACAGTCAGTAACACAGGGCCCTGGGGGGGGAGAGGGGTTACTGAGGGACAGTGTGAGGGAGGGGGATTAACATCAGTAGGGATACAGTCAGTAACACAGGGCCCTGGGGGGGGGAGAGGGGTTACTGAGGGACAGTGTGAGGGAGCTGGATTAACATCAGTAGGGATACAGTCAGTAACACAGGGCCCTGGGGGGGGGAGAGGGGTTACTGAGGGACAGTGTGAGGGAGGGGGATTAACATCAGTAGGGATACAGTCAGTAACACAGGGCCCTGGGGGAGAGAGGGGTTACTGAGGGACAGTGTGAGGGAGGGGGATTAACATCAGTAGGGATACAGTCAGTAACACAGGGCCCTGGGGGAGAGGGGTTACTGAGGGACAGTGTGAGGGAGGGGGATTAACATCAGTAGGGATACAGTCAGTAACACAGGGCCCTGGGGGGGGAGAGGGGTTACTGAGGGACAGTGTGAGGGAGGGGGATTAACATCAGTAGGGATACAGTCAGTAACACAGGGCCCTGGGGGGGGGGGGGGGGGGGGTTACTGAGGGACAGTGTGGGGGAGGGGGATTAACATCAGTAGGGATACAGTCAGTAACACAGGGCCCTGGGGGGGGGAGAGGGATTACTGAGGGACAGTGTGAGGGAGGGGGATTAACATCAGTAGGGATACAGTCAGTAACACAGGGCCCTGGGGGGAAGAGGGGTTACTGAGTGACAGTGTGAGGGAGGGGGATTAACATCAGTAGGGATACAGTCAGTAACACAGGGCCCTGGGGGGGAGAGGGGTTACTGAGGGACAGTGTGAGGGAGCTGGATTAACATCAGTAGGGATACAGTCAGTAACACAGGGCCCTGGGGGGGGGGAGAGGGGTTACTGAGGGACCGTGTGAGGGAGCTGGATTAACATCAGTAGGGATACAGTCAGTAACACAGGGCCCTGGGGGGAGAGGGGTTACTGAGGGACAGTGTGAGGGAGGGGGATTAACATCAGTAGGGATACAGTCAGTAACACAGGGCCCTGGGGGGGAGAGGGGTTACTGAGGGACAGTGTGAGGGAGGGGGATTAACATCAGTAGGGATACAGTCAGTAACACAGGGCACTGGGGGGGGGGAGAGGGGTTACTGAGGGACAGTGTGGGGGAGGGGGATTAACATCAGTAGGGGGATACAGTCAGTAACACAGGGCCCTGGGGGGGGGAGGGGTTACTGAGGGACAGTGTGAGGGAGGGGGATTAACATCAGTAGGGATACAGTCAGTAACACAGGGCCCTGGGGGAGGGGGTAGAGGGGTTACTGAGGGACAGTGTGAGGGAGGGGGATTAACATCAGTAGGGATACAGTCAGTAACACAGGGCCCTGGGGTGGGGGGGAGAGGGGTTACTGAGGGACAGGGTGAGGGAGGGGGATTAACATCAGTAGGGATACAGTCAGTAACACAGGGCCCTGGGGGGGGGGGAGAGGGCTTACTGAGTGACAGTGTGAGGGAGGGGGATTAACATCAGTACAGATACAGTCAGTAACACAGGGCCCTGGGGGGGGAGAGGGGTTACTGAGGGACAGTGTGAGGGAGGGGGATTAACATCAGTAGGGATACAGTCAGTAACACAGGGCCCTGGGGGGAGAGGGGTTACTGAGGGACAGTGTGAGGGAGGGGGATTAACATCAGTAGGGATACAGTCAGTAACACAGGGCCCTGGGGGGTGGAGGGGTTACTGAGGGACAGTGTGAGGGAGGGGGATTAACATCAGTAGGGATACAGTCAGTAACCCAGGGCCCTGGGGGGGGAGAGGGGTTACTGAGGGACAGTGTGAGGGAGGGGGATTAACATCAGTAGGGATACAGTCAGTAACACAGGGCCCGGGGGGGGGGAGAGGGGTTACTGAGGGACAGTGTGAGGGAGGGGGATTAACATCAGTAGGGATACAGTCAGTAACACAGGGCCCTGGGGGGGGGAGAGGGGTTACTGAGGGACAGTGTGAGGGAGGGGGATTAACATCAGTAGGGATACAGTCAGTAACACAGGGCCCTGGGGGGGAGAGGGGTTACTGAGGGACAGTGTGAGGGAGGGGGATTAACATCAGTAGGGATACAGTCAGTAACACAGGGCCCTGGGGGGGAGAGGGGTTACTGAGGGACAGTGTGAGGGAGGGGGATTAACATCAGTAGGGATACAGTCAGTAACACAGGGCCCTGGGGGGGGAGAGGGGTTACTGAGGGACAGTGTGAGGGAGGGGGATTAACATCAGTAGGGATACAGTCAGTAACACAGGGCCCTGGGGAGGGAGAGGGGTTACTGAGGGACAGTGTGAGGGAGGGGGATTAACATCAGTAGGGATACAGTCAGTAACACAGGGCCCTGGGGGGGAGAGGGGTTACTGAGGGACAGTGTGAGGGAGGGGGATTAACATCAGTAGGGATACAGTCAGTAACACAGGGCCCTGGGGGGGGGAGAGGGGTTACTGAGGGACAGTGTGAGGGAGGGGGATTAACATCAGTAGGGATACAGTCAGTAACACAGGGCCCTGGGGGGGAGGGGTTACTGAGGGACAGTGTGAGGGAGGGGGATTAACATCAGTAGGGATACAGTCAGTAACACAGGGCCCTGGGGGGGGGGGAGAGGGGTTACTGAGGGACAGTGTGAGGGAGGGGGATTAACATCAGTAGGGATACAGTCAGTAACACAGGGCACTGGGGGGGAGAGGGGTTACTGAGGGACAGTGTGAGGGAGGGGGATTAACATCAGTAGGGATACAGTCAGTAACACAGGGCCCTGGGGGGGAGAGGGGTTACTGAGGGACAGTGTGAGGGAGGGGGATTAACATCAGTAGGGATACAGTCAGTAACACAGGGCCCTGGGGGGGGAGAGGGGTTACTGAGGGATAGTGTGGGGGAGGGGGATTAACATCAGTAGGGATACAGTCAGTAACACAGGGCCCTGGGGGGGGAGAGGGGTTACTGAGGGACAGTGTGAGGGAGGGGGATTAACATCAGTAGGGATACAGTCAGTAACACAGGGCCCTGGGGGGGGTAGAGGGGTTACTGTGGGACAGTGTGAGGGAGGGGGATTAACATCAGTAGGGATACAGTCAGTAACACAGGGCCCTGGGGAGGGAGAGGGGTTACTGAGGGACAGTGTGAGGGAGGGGGATTAACATCAGTAGGGATACAGTCAGTAACACAGGGCCCTGGGGGGGAGAGGGGTTACTGAGGGACAGTGTGAGGGAGGGGGATTAACATCAGTAGGGATACAGTCAGTAACACAGGGCACTGGGGGAGAGAGGGGTTACTGAGGGACAGTGTGAGGGAGGGGGATTAACATCAGTAGGGATACAGTCAGTAACACAGGGCCCTGGGGGGGGAGAGGGGTTACTGAGGGACAGTGTGAGGGAGGGGGATTAACATCAGTAGGGATACAGTCAGTAACACAGGGCCCTGGGGGGGGGAGAGAGGGGTTACTGAGGGACAGTGTGAGGGAGGGGGATTAACATCAGTAGGGATACAGTCAGTAACACAGGGCCCTGGGGGGGAGAGGGGTTACTGAGTGACAGTGTGAGGGAGGGGGATTAACATCAGTAGGGATACAGTCAGTAACACAGGGCCCTGGGGGGGGAGAGGGGTTACTGAGGGACAGTGTGAGGGAGGGGGATTAACATCAGTAGGGATACAGTCAGTAACACAGGGCCCTGGAGGGGGGAGAGGGGTTACTGAGGGACAGTGTGAGGGAGGGGGATTAACATCAGTAGGGATACAGTCAGTAACACATGGCACTGGGGGGGTGGGGGGGGGAGAGGGGTTACTGAGGGACAGTGTGAGGGAGGGGGATTAACATCAGTAGGGATACAGTCAGTAACACAGGGCACTGGGGGGGGGGGAGTGGGGTTACTGAGGGACAGTGTGAGGGAGGGGGATTAACATCAGTAGGGATACAGTCAGTAACACAGGGCCCTGGGGGAGGCGGGAGAGGGGTTACTGAGGGACAGTGTGAGGGAGGGGGATTAACATCAGTAGGGATACAGTCAGTAACACAGGGCCCTGGGGGAGGGGGGAGAGGGGTTACTGAGGGACAGTGTGAGGGAGGGGGATTAACATCAGGAGGGATACAGTCAGTAACACAGGGCACTGGGGGGGGAGAGAGGGGTTACTGAGGGACAGTGTGAGGGAGGGGGATTAACATCAGTAGGGATAGAGTCAGTAACACAGGGCACTGGGGGGGAGAGGGGTTACTGAGGGACAGTGTGAGGGAGGGGGATTAACATCAGTAGAGATACAGTCAGTAACACAGGGCACTGGGGGGAGAGAGGGGTTACTGAGGGACAGTGTGAGGGAGGGGGATTAACATCAGTAGGGATACAGTCAGTAACACCGGGCCCTGGGGGGGGGAGAGGGGTTACTGAGGGACAGTGTGAGGGAGGGGGATTAACATCAGTAGGGATACAGTCAGTAACACAGGGCCCTGGGGGGGAGAGGGGTTACTGAGGGACAGTGTGGGGGAGGGGGATTAACATCAGTAGGGATACAGTCAGTAACACAGGGCCCTTGGTGGGGGGGGGGGGGAGAGGGGTTACTGAGGGACAGTGTGAGGGAGGGGGATTAACATCAGTAGGGATACAGTCAGTAACACAGGGCCCTGGGGGGGGGAGAGGGTTTACTGAGGGACAGTGTGAGGGAGGGGGATTAACATCAGTAGGGATACAGTCAGTAACACAGGGCCTTGGGGGGGGAGAGGGGTTACTGAGTGACAGTGTGAGGGAGGGGGATTAACATCAGTAGGGATACAGTCAGTAACACAGGGCCCTGGGGGGGGAGAGGGGTTACTGAGGGACAGTGTGAGGGAGCTGGATTAACATCAGTAGGGATACAGTCAGTAACACAGGGCCCTGGGGGGGGGAGAGGGGTTACTGAGGGACAGTGTGAGGGAGGGGGATTAACATCAGTAGGGATACAGTCAGTAACACAGGGCCCTGGGGGGGGGGGAGGGTTACTGAGGGACAGTGTGAGGGAGGGGGATTAACATCAGTAGGGATACAGTCAGTAACACAGGGCCCTGGGGGGGGAGAGGGGTTAATGAGGGACAGGGTGAGGGAGGGGGATTAACATCAGTCGGGATACAGTCAGTAACACAGGGCCCTGGGGGAGAGAGGGGTTACTGAGGGACAGTGTGAGGGAGGGGGATTAACATCAGTAGGGATACAGTCAGTAACACAGGGCCCTGGGGGTGGAGAGGGGTTACTGAGGGACAGTGTGAGGGAGGGGGATTAACATCAGTAGGGATACAGTCAGTAACACAGGGCCCTGGGGAGGGGAGAGGGGTTACTGAGGGACAGTGTGAGGGAGGGGGATTAACATCAGTAGGGATACAGTCAGTAACACAGGGCCCTGGGTGGGGAGAGGGGTTACTGAGTGACAGTGTGAGGGAGGGGGATTAACATCAGTAGGGATACAGTCAGTAACACAGGGCCCTGGGGAGGGGAGAGGGGTTACTGAGGGACAGTGTGAGGGAGGGGGATTAACATCAGTAGGGATACAGTCAGTAACACAGGGCCCTGGGGGGGTGGGGAAAGGGGTTACTGAGTGACAGTGTGAGGGAGGGGGATTAACATCAGTAGGGATACAGTCAGTAACACAGGGCACTGGGGGGGAGAGGGGTTACTGAGGGACAGTGTGAGGGAGGGGGATTAACATCAGTAGGGATACAGTCAGTAACACAGGGCCCTGGGGGGGGAGAGGGGTTACTGAGGGACAGTGTGAGGGAGGGGGATTAACATCAGTAGGGATACAGTCAGTAACACAGGGCCCCGCGGGGGGGGAGAGGGGTTACTGAGGGACAGTGTGAGGGAGGGGGATTAACATCAGTAGGGATACAGTCAGTAACACAGGGCCCTGGGGGGAGAGGGGATACTGAGGGACAGTGTGAGGGAGGGGGATTAACATCAGTAGGGATACAGTCAGTAACACAGGGCCCTGGGGGGGAGAGGGGTTACTGAGTGACAGTGTGAGGGAGGGGGATTAACATCAGTAGGGATACAGTCAGTAACACAGGGCACTGGGGGGGGGGGGGGGAGAGGGGTTACTGAGGGACAGTGTGAGGGAGGGGGATTAACATCAGTAGGGATACAGTCAGTAACACCGGGCCCTGGGGGGGAGAGGGGTTACTGAGGGACAGTGTGAGGGAGGGGGATTAACATCAGTAGGGATACAGTCAGTAACACAGGGCCCTGGGGGGAGGAGAGGGGTTACGGAGGGACAGTGTGAGGGAGGGGGATTAACATCAGTAGGGATACAGTCAGTAACACAGGGCCCTGGGGGGGAGAGGGGTTACTGAGGGACAGTGTGAGGGAGGGGGACTAACATCAGTAGGGATACAGTCAGTAACACAGGGCCCTGGGGGGGAGAGGGGTTACTGAGGGACAGTGTGAGGGAGGGGGATTAACATCAGTAGGGATACAGTCAGTAACACAGGGCCCTGGGAGGGGAGAGGGGTTACTGAGGGACAGTGTGAGGGAGGGGGATTAACATCAGTAGGGTATACAGTCAGTAACACAGGGCACTGGGGGGAGAGAGGGGTTACTGAGGGACAGTGTGGGGGAGGGGGATTAACATCAGTAGGGATACAGTCAGTAACACAGGGCCCTGGGGGGGAGAGGGGTTACTGAGGGACAGTGTGGGGGAGAGGGATTAACATCAGTAGGGATACAGTCAGTAACACAGGGCCCTGGGGGGGAGAGGGGTTACTGAGGGACAGTGTGAGGGAGGGGGATTAACATCAGTAGGGATACAGTCAGTAACACAGGGCACTGGGAGGGAGAGGGGTTACTGAGGGACAGTGTGAGGGAGGGGGATTAACATCAGTAGGGATACAGTCAGTAACACAGGGCCCTGGGGGGGAGAGGGGTTACTGAGGGACAGTGTGAGGGAGGGGGATTAACATCAGTAGGGATACAGTCAGTAACACAGGGCCCTGGGGGGAGAGGGGTTACTGAGGGACAGTGTGAGGGAGGGGGATTAACATCAGTAGGGATACAGTCAGTAACACAGGGCCCTGGGGGGGGAGATGGGTTACTGAGGGACAGTGTGAGGGAGGGGGATTAACATCAGTAGGGATACAGTCAGTAACACAGGGCCCTGGGGGGGGGAGAGGGGGGTTACTGAGGGACAGTGTGAGGGGAGGGGGGATTAACATCAGTAGGGATACAGTCAGTAACACAGGGCCCTGGGGGGGGGGGGGGAGAGGGGTTACTGAGGGACAGTGTGAGGGAGCTGGATTAACATCAGTAGTGATACAGTCAGTAACACAGGGCCCTGGGGAGGAGAGGGGATACTGAGGGACAGTGTGGGGAGAGGGATTAACATCAGTAGGGATACAGTCTGTAACACAGGGCACTGGGGGGAGAGGGGGATACTGAGGGACAGTGTGAGGGAGGGGGATTAACATCAGTAGGGATACAGTCAGTAACACAGGGCACTGGGGGGAGAGGGGTTACTGAGTGACAGTGTGAGGGAGGGGGATTAACATCAGTAGGGATACAGTCAGTAACACAGGGCACTGGGAGGGGAGAGGGGTTACTGAGTGACAGTGTGAGGGAGGGGGATTAACATCAGTAGGGATACAGTCAGTAACACAGGCCCTGGCGGGGGAGAGGGGTTACTGAGGGACAGTGTGAGGGAGGGGGATTAACATCAGTAGGGATACAGTCAGTAACACCGGGCCCTGGGGGGGGGGGGAGAGGGGTTACTGAGGGACAGTGTGAGGGAGGGGGATTAACATCAGTAGGGATACAGTCAGTAACACAGGGCCCTGGGTGGGGAGAGGGGTTACTGAGGGACAGTGTGAGGGAGCTGGATTAACATCAGTAGGGATTCAGTCAGTAACACAGGGCCCTGGGGGGGGGGAGAGGGGTTACTGAGGGACAGTGTGAGGGAGGGGGATTAACATCAGTAGGGATACAGTCAGTAACACAGGGCCCTGGGGGGAGAGGGGTTACTGAGGGACAGTGTGAGGGAGGGGGATTAACATCAGTAGGGATACAGTCAGGAACACAGGGCCATGGGGGGAGAGGGGTTACTGAGGGACAGTGTGAGGGAGGGGATTAACATCAGTAGGGATACAGTCAGTAACACAGGGCCCTGGGGGGGGGAGAGGGGTTACTGAGGGACAGTGTGAGGGAGGGGGATTAACATCAGTAGGGATACAGTCAGTAACACAGGGCCCTGGGGGGGGGGAGAGGGGTTACTGAGGGACAGTGTGAGGGAGGGGGATTAACATCAGTAGGATACAGTCCAGTAACACAGGGCCCTGGGGGTGGGGGGAGAGGGGTTACTGAGGGACAGTGTGAGGGAGGGGGATTAACATCAGTAGGGATACAGTCAGTAACACAGGGCACTGGGGGGGAGAGGGGTTACTGAGGGACAGTGTGGGGGAGGGGGATTAACATCAGTAGGGATACAGTCAGTAACACAGGGCCCTGGGGGGTGGGGGAAGAGGGTTACTGAGGGACAGTGTGAGGGAGGGGGATTAACATCAGTAGGGATACAGTCAGTAACACAGGGCCCTGGGGAGGGGAGAGGGGTTACTGAGGGACAGTGTGGGGGAGGGGGATTAACATCAGTAGGGATACAGTCAGTAACACAGGGCCCTGGGGGGGGGGGAGAGGGGTTACTGAGGGACAGTGTGAGGGAGGGGGATTAACATCAGTAGGGATACAGTCAGTAACACAGGGCCCTGGGGGGGGAGGAGGGGTTACTGAGGGACAGTGTGAGGGAGGGGGATTAACATCAGTAGGGATACAGTCAGTAACACAGGGCCCTGGGGGGGAGAGGGGTTACTGAGGGACAGTGTGAGGGAGGGGGATTAACATCAGTAGGGATACAGTCAGTAACACAGGGCACTGGGGGGGATAGAGGGGTTACTGAGGGACAGTGTGAGGGAGGGGGATTAACATCAGTAGGGATACAGTCAGTAACACAGGGCCCTGGGCGGGGAGAGGGGTTACTGAGTGACAGTGTGAGGGAGGGGGATTAACATCAGTAGGGATACAGTCAGTAACACAGGGCCCTGGGCGGGGGACAGGGGTTACTGAGTGACAGTCTGAGGGAGCGGGATTAACATCAGTAGGGATACAGTCAGTAACACAGGGCCCTGGGGGGGAGAGGGGTTACTGAGGGACAGTGTGAGGGAGGGGGATTAACATCAGTAGGGATACAGTCAGTAACACAGGGCCCTGGGGGGGGGGAGAGGGGTTACTGAGGGACAGTGGTGGGGGAGGGGGATTAACATCAGTAGGGATACAGTCAGTAACACAGGGCCCTGGGGGGGGAGAGGGGTTACTGAGGACAGTGTGAGGGAGGGGGGATTAACATCAGGAGGGATACAGTCAGTAACACAGGGCCCTGGGGGTGGGGGGAGAGGGGTTACTGAGGGACAGTGTGAGGGAGGGGATTAACATCAGTTGGGATACAGTCAGTAACACAGGGCCCTGGGGGGGAGAGGGGTTACTGAGGGACAGTGTGAGGGAGGGGGATTAACATCAGTAGGATACAGTCAGTAACACAGGGCCCTGGGGGGGAGAGGGGTTACTGAGGGACAGTGTGGAGGAGGGGGCATTAACATCAGTAGGGATACAGTCAGTAACACAGGGCCCTGGGGGGGGAGAGGGGTTACTGAGGGACAGTGTGAGGGAGGGGGGATTAACATCAGTAGGGATACAGTCAGTAACACAGGGCCCTGGGGGGGAGAGGGGTTACTGAGGGACAGTGTGAGGGAGGGGGATTAACATCAGTAGGGATACAGTCAGTAACACAGGGCCCTGGGGGGAGGGAGAGGGGTTACTGAGGGGACAGTGTGAGGGAGGGGGATTAACATCAGTAGGGATACAGTCAGTAACACAGGGCCCTGGGGGGGGAGAGGGTTACTGAGGGACAGTGTGAGGGAGGGGGATTAACATCAGTAGGGATACAGTCAGTAACACAGGGCCCTGGGGGGGGGGGAGAGGGTTACTGAGGGACAGTGTGGGGAGGGGGGATTAACATCAGTAGGGATACAGTCAGTAACACAGGGCCCTGGGGGGGGGGGGAGAGGGGTTACTGAGGGACAGTGTGAGGGAGGGGGATTAACATCAGTAGGGATACAGTCAGTAACACAGGCCCTGGGGGGGGGAGAGGGGTTACTGAGGGACAGTGTGAGGGAGGGGGATTAACATCAGTAGGGATACAGTCAGTAACACAGGGCCCTGGGGGGGGGAGAGGGGTTACTGAGGGACAGTGTGAGGGAGGTGGATTAACATCAGTAGGGATACAGTCAGTAACACAGGGCCCTGGGGGGGGGGAGAGGGGTTACTGAGGGACAGTGTGAGGGAGGGGGATTAACATCAGTAGGGATACAGTCAGTAACACAGGGCCCTGCGGGGGGGGGAGAGGGGTTACTGAGGGACAGTGTGAGGGAGCGGGATTAACATCAGTAGGGATACAGTCAGTAACACAGGGGCCCTGGGGGGGGGGAGAGAGGGGTTACTGAGGGACAGTGTGAGGGAGGGGGGGATTAACATCAGTAGGCGATACAGTCAGTAACACAGGCTGAGGGACAGTGTGAGGGAGAGGGATTAACATCAGTAGGGATACAGTCAGTAACACAGGGCCCTGGGGGGGGGAGAGAGGGGTTACTGAGGGACAGTGTGAGGGAGGGGGATTACCATCAGTAGGGATACAGTCAGTAACACAGGGCCCTGGGGGGGGGAGAGGGTTTACTGAGGGACAGTGTGAGGAAGGGGGATTAACATCAGTAGGGATACAGTCAGTAACACAGGGCCCTGGCGGGGGAGAGGGGTTACTGAGGGACCGTGTGAGGGAGGGGGATTAACATCAGTAGGGATACAGTCAGTAACATAGGGCCCTGCGGGGGGGGGAGAGGGGTTACTGAGGGACAGTGTGAGGGAGGGGGATTAACATCAGTAGGGATACAGTCAGTAACACAGGGACGTGGGGGAGAGGGGTTACTGAGGGACAGTGTGAGGGAGGGGGATTAACATCAGTAGGGATACAGTCAGTAACACAGGGCCCTGGGGGGGAGAGGGGTTACTGAGTGACAGTGTGAGGGAGCTGGATTAACATCAGTAGGGATACAGTCAGTAACACAGGGCCCTGGGGGGGAGAGGGGTTACTGAGGGACAGTGTGAGGGAGGGGGATTAACATCAGTAGGGATACAGTCAGTAACACAGGGCCCTGGGGGGAGAGGGGTTACTGAGTGACAGTGTGAGGGAGGGGGATTAACATCAGTAGGGATACAGTCAGTAACACAGGGCCCTGGGGGGGAGAGGGGTTACTGAGGGACAGTGTGAGGGAGGGGGATTAACATCAGTAGGGATACAGTCAGTAACACAGGGCCCTGGGGGGGGGAGAGGGGTTACTGAGGGACAGTGTGAGGGAGCGTATTAACATCAGTAGGGATACAGTCAGTAACACAGGGCCCTGGGGGGGGAGAGGGGGGAGAGGGGTTACTGAGTGACAGTGTGAGGGAGGGGGATTAACATCAGTAGGGATACAGTCAGTAACACAGGGCCCTGGGGGGGGGGAGAGGGGTTACTGAGGGACAGTGTGAGGGAGGGGGATTAACATCAGTAGGGATACAGTCAGTAACACAGGGCCCTGGGGGGGGGGAGAGGGGTTACTGAGGGACAGTGTGAGGGAGGGGGATTAACATCAGTAGGGATACAGTCAGTAACACAGGGCCCTGGGGGGGAGAGGGGTTACTGAGGGACAGTGTGAGGGAGGGGGATTAACATCAGTAGGGATACAGTCAGTAACACAGGGCCCTGGCGGGGGAGAGGGGTTACTGAGGGACAGTGTGAGGGAGGGGGATTAACATCAGTAGGGATACAGTCAGTAACACAGGGCCCTGGGGGGGGGGAGAGGGGTTACTGAGGGACAGTGTGAGGGAGCTGGATTAACATCAGTAGGGATACAGTCAGTAACACAGGGCCCTGGGGGAGGAGAGGGGTTACTGAGGGACAGTGTGAGGGAGGGGGATTAACATCAGTAGGGATACAGTCAGTAACACAGGGCCCTGGGGGGGAGAGGGGTTACTGAGGGACAGTGTGAGGGAGGGGGATTAACATCAGTAGGGATACAGTCAGTAACACAGGGCCCTGGGGGGGGGGAGAGGGGTTACTGAGGGACAGTGTGAGGGAGGGGGATTAACATCAGTAGGGATACAGTCAGTAACACAGGGCCCTGGGGGGGAGAGGGGTTACTGAGTGACAGTGTGAGGGAGGGGGATTAACATCAGTAGGGATACAGTCAGTAACCCAGGGCCCTGGGGGGGGAGAGGGGTTACTGAGGGACAGTGTGAGGGAGGGGGATTAACATCAGTAGGGATACAGTCAGTAACACAGGGCCCTGGGGGGGGGGAGAGGGGTTACTGAGGGACCGTGTGAGGGAGGGGGATTAACATCAGTAGGGATACAGTCAGTAACACAGGGCCCTGGGGGGGAGAGGGGTTACTGAGGGACAGTGTGAGGGAGGGGGATTAACATCAGTAGGGATACAGTCAGTAACACAGGGCCCTGGGGGGGGGAGAGGGGTTACTGAGGGACAGTGTGAGGGAGGGGGATTAACATCAGTAGGGATACAGTCAGTAACACAGGGCCCTGGGGGGGGAGAGGGGTTACTGAGGGACAGTGTGAGGGAGGGGGATTAACATCAGTAGGGATACAGTCAGTAACACAGGGCACTGGGGGGGGAGAGGGGTTACTGAGGGACAGTGTGGGGAGGGGGATTAACATCAGTAGGGATACAGTCAGTAACACAGGGCCCTGGGGGGGAGAGGGGTTACGGAGGGACAGTGTGAGGGAGGGGGATTAACATCAGTAGGGATACAGTCAGTAACACAGGGCCCTGGTGGGTTTGCAGGGTTTGGGGTTTTGGGTGGTTTGGGGGGGTTTGGGGATTATGGGATGTTTGGGTTTTTGTGGGTGTGGGGGTTTTGGCGGGGTTTGGGGTGTTTGGGGTGTTTGGTGGGTTTGGGGGATTGGGGGGTTTGCGGGTTTGGGCAGTGAGGAGGGTTTGGGGGTTTGGGGGGTTTGGGTGTTTGGGGGGTGTTGGGTGTTTGGGGGTGTTTGGGGGGTGTTGGGTGTTTGGGGGAGTGTTTGGGGGTGTTTTGGGGTGTTTGGGGGGTGTTGGGTGTTTGGGGGTGTTTTGGGGGTGTTTTGGGGTGTTTGGGGGGTGTTGCGTGTTTGGGGGTGTTTTGGGGGGTGTTGGGGGTGTTGGGGAGTTTGGGGGGTGTTGGGGGTGTTTTGGGGTGTTTTGGGGGGTGTTGGGGGTTTGGGGTGTTTTGGGGGGTGTTTGGGGGTGTTTTGGGGGGCGTGGGGGGTGTTTGGGGGTGTTTTGGGGGTGTTTTAGGGGGTGTTTTGGGGGGTGTTGGGTGTTTGGGGGTGTTTTGGGGGGTGTTGGGGGTGTTGGGGAGTTTGGGGGGTGTTGGGGGTGTTTTGGGGTGTTTTGGGGGTTTTTGGGGGTTTGGGGTGTTTTGGGGGGTGTTTTGGGGGGTGTGGGGGGGGTGTTTGGGGGGTTTTTGGGGGGTGTGGGGGCTGTTTGGGGGTGTTTTGGGGGGTGTTTTGGGGGGTGTTGGGGAGTTTGGGGGTGTTTGGGGGTGTTTTGGGGGGTGTTGGGGGTGTTGGGGAGTTTGGGGGTGTTTGGGGGTGTTTTGGGGGGTGTGTGGGGTGTTTGGGGGTGTTTTGGGGGGTGTTTTGGGGGGTGTTGGGGGTGTTGGGGAGTTTGGGGGTGTTTGGGGGTGTTTTGGGGGGTGTTGGGGGTGTTGGGGAGTTTGGGGGTGTTTGGGGGTGTTTTGGGGTGTTTTGGGGGGTGTTGGGGGTTTGGGGTGTTTTGGGGGAGTGTTTGGGGGTGTTTTGGGGGGTGTTGGGTGTTTGGGGGTGTTTTGGGGGAGTGGTTTGGGGGTGTTTTGGGGGGTGTTGGGTGTTTGGGGGTGTTGGGGAGTTTGGGGGTGTGGTGTTTTGGGGGGTGTTTTGGGGGGGGTGTTGGGGGTGTTGGGGAGTTTGGGGGTGTTTGGGGGTGTTTTGGGGGTGTTGGGTGTTTGGGTGTTTTGGGGGAGTGTTTGGGGGTGTTTTGGGGGGTTTGGGGTGTTTTGGGGTTTTTTTGGGGTGTTTGGGGGGTGTTTGGGGGTTTCTTGGGGTGTTTTGGGGGGTGTTGGGGAGTTTGGGGTGTTTGGGGGTGTTTTGGGGGGTGTTGGGGGTGTTGGGGAGTTTGGGGGTGTTTTGGGGGGTGTTTTGGGGGGTGTTGGGGAGTTTGGGGGGTGTTTTGGGGGGTGTTGGGGAGTTTGGGGGTGTTTGGGGGGTGTTTTGGAGTGTTTTGGGGTGTTTTGGGGGGTGTTTTGGGGGGTGTTGGGGAGTTTGGGGGTGTTTGGGGGTGTTTTGGGGGGTGTTGGGGAGTTTGGGGGTGTTTGGGGGGTGTTTTGGAGTGTTTTGGGGTGTTTTGGGGGGTGTTTTGGGGGGTGTGGGGGGGTGTTTGGGGGTGTTTTGGGGGGTGTTTTGGGGGGTGTTGGGGGTTTGGGGTGTTTTGGGGGGTGTTGGGGGTGTTGGGGAGTTTGGGGGTGTTTTGGAGTGTTTTGGGGTGTTTTGGGGGGTGTTGGGATGTTTGGGGTGTTTTGGGGGGTGTTGGGTGTTTGGGGTGTTTTGGGGGGGTGTTGGGTGTTTGGGGGTGTTTTGGGGTGTTTTGTGGGGTGTTTTGGGGGTGTTTTGGGGGAGTGTTTGGGGGTGTTTTGGGGTGTTTTGGGGGGTGTTGGGTGTTTGGGGTGTTTTGGGGGAGTGTTTGGGGGTGTTTTGGGGTGTTTTGGGGGGTGTTGGGTGTTTGGGGGTGTTTTGGGGGGTGTTTGGGGGGTTTGGGGGGTGTTTTGGGGGTTTTTTTGGGGTGTTTGGGGGGTGTTTGGGGGTTTTTTGGGGTGTTTTGGGGGGTGTTGGGGGTTTGGGGTGTTTTGGGGGGTGTTGGGGAGTTTGGGGGTGTTTTGGAGTGTTTTGGGGTGTTTTGTGGGGTGTTTTGGGGGGTGTTTTGGGGGGTGTTGGGATGTTTGGGGTGTTTTGGGGGGTGTTGGGTGTTTGGGGTGTTTTGGGGGAGTGTTTGGGGGTGTTTCGGGGTGTTTTGGGGGGTGTTGGGTGTTTGGGGGTGTTTTGGGGGGTGTTTGGGGGGTTTGGGGTGTTTTGGGGGGTGTTGGGGGGTGTTTTGGGGGGTGTTGGGGAGTTTGGGGGTGTTTGGGGGTGTTTTGGGGGATGTTGGGGAGTTTGGGGGTGTTTGGGGGGTGTTTTGGAGTGTTTTGGGGTGTTTTGGGGGGTGTTGTGGGGGGTGTTGGGGAGTTGGGGTGTTTTGGGGGGTGTTGTGGAGTTTGGGGGTGTTGGGGGGTGTTTTGGAGTGTTTTGGGGTGTTTTGGGGGGTGTTTTGGGGGGTGTTGGGGAGTTTGGGGGTGTTTGGGGTTGTTTTGGGGGGTGTTGGGGAGTTTGGGGGTGTTTGGGGGGTGTTTTGGAGTGTTTTGGGGTGTTTTGGGGGGTGTTTTGGGGGGTGTGGGGGGGTGTTTGGGGGGTGTTTTGGGGGGTGTTTTGGGGGGTGTTGGGGGTTTGGGGTGTTTTGGGGGGTGTTGGGGGTGTTGGGGAGTTTGGGGGTGTTTTGGAGTGTTTTGGGGTGTTTTGGGGGGTGTTGGGATGTTTGGGGTGTTTTGGGGGGTGTTGGGTGTTTGGGGTGTTTTGGGGGGTGTTGGGTGTTTGGGGGTGTTTTGGGGTGTTTTGTGGGGTGTTTTGGGGGGTGTTTTGGGGAGTGTTTGGGGGTGTTTTGGGGTGTTTTGGGGGGGTGTTGGGTGTTTGGGGTGTTTTGGGGGAGTGTTTGGGGGTGTTTTGGGGGGTGTTGGGTGTTTGGGGGTGTTTTGGGGGGGTGTTTGGGGGGTTTGGGGTGTTTTGGGGTTTTTTTTGGGGTGTTTGGGGGGTGTTTGGGGGTTTTTTGGGGTGTTTGGGGGGTGTTGGGGGTTTGGGGTGTTTTGGGGGGTGTTGGGGAGGTTGGGGGTGTTTGGGGTGTTTTGGAGTGTTTTGGGGTGTTTTGTGGGGTGTTTTGGGGGGTGTTTTGGGGGGTGTTGGGATGTTTGGGGTGTTTTGGGGGGTGTTGGGTGTTTGGGGTGTTTTGGGGGAGTGTTTGGGGGTGTTTCGGGGTGTTTTGGGGGGTGTTGGGTGTTTGGGGGTGTTTTGGGGGGTGTTTGGGGGGTTTGGGGTGTTTTGGGGTTTTTTTTGGGGTGTTTTGGGGGGTGTTGGGGGTTTGGGGTGTTTTGGGGGGTGTTGGGGGTGTTGGGGAGTTTGGGGGTGTTTGGGGGTGTTTGGGGTGTTTGGGGGTGTTTTGGGGGGTGTTGGGGGTGTTGGGGAGTTTGGGGGTGTTTTGGGGGGTGTTTTGGGGGGTGTTGGGGGTGTTGGGGGTGTTTGAGGTGTTTGGGGGTGTTTTGGGGGGTGTTGGGGGTGTTGGGGTGTTTGGGGGTGTTTGGGGTGTTTTGGGGGGTGTTGGGGGTGTTGGGGGTGTTTGGGGGTGTTTGGGGTGTTTGGGGGTGTTTTGGGGGGTGTTGGGGAGTTTGGGGGTGTTTTGGGGGTGTTTTGGGGGGTGTTGGGGTGTTGGGGAGTTTGGGGGTGTTTTGGGGGGTGTTGGGGGTGTTTGGGGGTGTTTTGGGGGTGTTTTGGGGGTGTTTTGGGGGGTGTTGGGGGTGTTGGGGGTGTTGGGGAGTTTGGGGGGTGTTTTGGTGGGTGTGGGGGTGTTTGGGGTGTTTGGGGGTGTTTTGGGGGGTGTTGGGGGTGTTGGGGAGTTTGGGGGTGTTTTGGGGGGTGTTGGGGGTGTTTGGGGGTGTTTTGGGGGTGTTTTGGGGGGTGTTTTGGGGGGTGTGGGGGTGTTTCGGGGGGTGTTTGGGGGTGTTTTGGGGGGGTGTTGGGGAGTTGGGGGTGTTTGGGGTGTTTGGGGGTGTTTTGGGGGGTGTTTTGGGGGGTGTTTGGGGGTGTTTTGGGGGGTGTTTGGGGGGTGTTGGGGGTGTTGGGGGTTTGGGGGTGTTTTGGGGGGTGTTGGGGGTGTTTTGGGGGGTGTTTTGGGGGGTGTTTTGGGGGTGTTTTGGGGGGTGTTGGGGTGTTTCGGGGGGTGTTTGGGGGGTGTTTTGGGGGTGTTGGGGGTGTTTGGGGGTGTTTTGGGGGTGTTTTGGGGGGTGTTTTGGGGGGTGTTTCGGGGGGTGTTGGGGGTGTTTCGGGGGGTGTTTGGGGGTGTTGGGGAGTTTGGGGGTGTTTGGGGTGTTTTGGGGGGTGTTTTGGGGGGTGTTTCGGGGGGTGTTGGGGGTGTTTCGGGGGGTGTTTGGGGGTGTTGGGGAGTTTGGGGGTGTTTGGGGTGTTTTGGGGGGTGTTTCGGGGGGTGTTGGGGGTGTTTCGGGGGGTGTTTGGGGGTGTTTTGGAGTGTTTTGGGGTGTTTTGTGGGGTGTTTTGGGGGGTGTTTTGGGGGGTGTTGGGATGTTTGGGGTGTTTTGGGGGGTGTTGGGTGTTTGGGGTGTTTTGGGGGAGTGTTTGGGGGTGTTTCGGGGTGTTTTGGGGGGTGTTGGGTGTTTGGGGGTGTTTTGGGGGGTGTTTGGGGGGTTTGGGGTGTTTTGGGGTTTTTTTTGGGGTGTTTGGGGGGTGTTTGGGGTTTTTTGGGGTGTTTTGGGGGGTGTTGGGGTTTGGGGTGTTTTGGGGGGTGTTGGGGGTGTTGGGGAGTTTGGGGGTGTTTGGGGGTGTTTGGGGGTGTTTTGGGGGGTGTTGGGGGTGTTGGGGAGTTTGGGGGTGTTTTGGGGGGTGTTTTGGGGGGTGTTGGGGGTGTTGGGGGTGTTTGGGGTGTTTGGGGGTGTTTTGGGGGGTGTTGGGGGTGTTGGGGGTGTTTGGGGGTGTTTGGGGTGTTTGGGGGTGTTTTGGGGGGTGTTGGGGGTGTTTGGGGGTGTTTGGGGTGTTTGGGGGTGTTTTGGGGGGTGTTGGGGGTGTTGGGGAGTTTGGGGGTGTTTTGGGGGGTGTTGGGGGTGTTGGGGAGTTTGGGGGTGTTTTGGGGGGTGTTGGGGGTGTTTGGGGGTGTTTTGGGGGTGTTTTGGGGGTGTTTTGGGGGGTGTTGGGGGTGTTGGGGGTGTTGGGGAGTTTGGGGGTGTTTTGGGGGGTGTTGGGGGTGTTTGGGGTGTTTGGGGGTGTTTTGGGGGGTGTTGGGGGTGTTGGGGAGTTTGGGGGTGTTTTGGGGTGTTTTGGGGGTGTTTTGGGGGGTGTTGGGGGTGTTTCGGGGGGTGTTTGGGGGTGTTTTGGGGGGTGTTGGGGAGTTTGGGGGTGTTTGGGGTGTTTTGGGGTTGTTTTGGGGGGTGTTTTGGGGGGTGTTTTGGGGGGTGTTTGGGGGTGTTTTGGGGGGTGTTTTGGGGGGTGTTGGGGGGTGTTGGGGAGTTTGGGGGTGTTTTGGGGGGGTGTTGGGGGTGTTTTGGGGGGTGTTTTGGGGGTGTTTTGGGGGGTGTTGGGGGTGTTTCGGGGTGTGTTGGGGGTGTTTTGGGGGTGTTTTGGGGGGTGTTTTGGGGGTGTTGGGGGTGTTTGGGGTGTTTTGGAGTGTTTTGGGGTGTTTCGGGGGGTGTTTTGGGGGGTGTTGGGGAGTTTGGGGGTGTTTGGGGGTGTTTTGGGGGGTGTTTTGGGGGTGTTTTGGGGGGTGTTGGGGGTGTTTCGGGGGGTGTTTGGGGGTGTTGGGGGTGTTTGCGGGTGTTTGGGGTGTTTTGGGGGGTGTTTGGGGTGTTTTGGGGGGTGTTTTGGGGGGGTGTTGGGGGTATTTCGGGGGGTGTTTGGGGGTGTTGGGGAGTTTGGGGGTGTTTGGGGTGTTTTGGGGGGTGTTTTGGGGGGTGTTTCGGGGGGTGTTGGGGGTGTTTCGGGGGGTGTTTGGGGGTGTTGGGGAGTTTGGGGGTGTTTGGGGTGTTTGGGGTGTTTTGGGGGTGTTTCGGGGGGTGTTGGGGGTGTTTCGGGGGGTGTTTGGGGGTGTTGGGGAGTTTGGGGGTGTTTGGGGGGTGTTTTGGAGTGTTTTGGGGTGTTTTGGGGGGTGTTTTGGGGGGTGTGGGGGGGTGTTTGGGGGTGTTTTGGGGGTGTTTTGGGGGGTGTTGGGGGTTTGGGGTGTTTTGGGGGGTGTTGGGGGTGTTGGGGAGTTTGGGGGTGTTTTGGAGTGTTTTGGGGTGTTTTGGGGGGTGTTGGGATGTTTGGGGTGTTTTGGGGGGTGTTGGGTGTTTGGGGTGTTTTGGGGGGGTGTTGGGTGTTTGGGGGTGTTTTGGGGTGTTTTGTGGGGTGTTTTGGGGGGTGTTTTGGGGGAGTGTTTGGGGGTGTTTTGGGGTGTTTTGGGGGGTGTTGGGTGTTTGGGGTGTTTTGGGGGAGTGTTTGGGGGTGTTTTGGGGTGTTTTGGGGGGGGGTTGGGTGTTTGGGGGTGTTTTGGGGGGTGTTTGGGGGGTTTGGGGTGTTTTGGGGTTTTTTTTGGGGTGTTTGGGGGGTGTTTGGGGGTTTTTTTGGGGTGTTTTGGGGGGTGTTGGGGGTTTGGGGTGTTTTGGGGGGTGTTGGGGAGTTTGGGGGTGTTTGGGGGTGTTTTGGAGTGTTTTGGGGTGTTTTGTGGGGTGTTTTGGGGGGTGTTTTGGGGGGTGTTGGGATGTTTGGGGTGTTTTGGGGGGTGTTGGGTGTTTGGGGTGTTTTGGGGGAGTGTTTGGGGGTGTTTCGGGGTGTTTTGGGGGGTGTTGGGTGTTTGGGGGTGTTTTGGGGGGTGTTTGGGGGGTTTGGGGTGTTTTGGGGGGTGTTGGGGGGTGTTTTGGGGGGTGTTGGGGAGTTTGGGGGTGTTTGGGGGTGTTTTGGGGGGTGTTGGGGAGTTTGGGGGTGTTTGGGGGGTGTTTTGGAGTGTTTTGGGGTGTTTTGGGGGGTGTTGTGGGGGGTGTTGGGGAGTTTGGGGGTGTTTTGGGGGGTGTTGGGGAGTTTGGGGGTGTTTGGGGGGTGTTTTGGAGTGTTTTGGGGTGTTTTGGGGGGTGTTTTGGGGGGTGTTGGGGAGTTTGGGGGTGTTTGGGGTTGTTTTGGGGGGTGTTGGGGAGTTTGGGGGTGTTTGGGGGGTGTTTTGGAGTGTTTTGGGGTGTTTTGGGGGGTGTTTTGGGGGGTGTGGGGGGGTGTTTGGGGGTGTTTTGGGGGGTGTTGGGGGTTTGGGGTGTTTTGGGGGGTGTTGGGGGGTGTTTTGGGGGGTGTTGGGGAGTTTGGGGGTGTTTGGGGGGTGTTTTGGAGTGTTTTGGGGTGTTTTGGGGGGTGTTGTGGGGGGTGTTGGGGAGTTTGGGGGGTGTTTTGGGGGGTGTTGGGGAGTTTGGGGGTGTTTGGGGGGTGTTTTGGAGTGTTTTGGGGTGTTTCGGGGGGTGTTTTGGGGGGTGTTGGGGAGTTTGGGGGTGTTTGGGGGTGTTTTGGGGGGTGTTGGGGAGTTTGGGGGTGTTGGGGGGTGTTTTGGAGTGTTTTGGGGTGTTTTGGGGGGTGTTTTGGGGGGTGTGGGGGGGTGTTTGGGGGTGTTTTGGGGGGTGTTTTGGGGGGTGTTGGGGGTTTGGGGTGTTTTGGGGGGTGTTGGGGGTGTTGGGGAGTTTGGGGGTGTTTTGGAGTGTTTTGGGGTGTTTTGGGGGGTGTTGGGTGTTTGGGGTGTTTTGGGGGGTGTTGGGTGTTTGGGGTGTTTTGGGGGGTGTTGGGTGTTTGGGGTGTTTTGGGGGGTGTTGGGTGTTTGGGGTGTTTTGGGGTGTTTTGGGGGGTGTTTTGGGGGGTGTTGGGTGTTTGGGGTGTTTTGGGGGGTGTTGGGTGTTTGGGGGTGTTTTGGGGTGTTTTGTGGGGTGCTTTGGGGGGTGTTTTGGGGGAGTGTTTGGGGGTGTTTTGGGGTGTTTTGGGGGGTGTTGGGTGTTTGGGGTGTTTTGGGGGAGTGTTTGGGGGTGTTTTGGGGGGTGTTGGGTGTTTGGGGGTGTTTTGGGGGGTGTTTGGGGGGTTTGGGGTGTTTTGGGGTTTTTTTTGGGGTGTTTGGGGGGTGTTTGGGGGTTTTTTGGGGTGTTTTGGGGGGTGTTGGGGGTTTGGGGTGTTTTGGGGGGTGTTGGGGAGTTTGGGGGTGTTTGGGGGTGTTTTGGAGTGTTTTGGGGTGTTTTGTGGGGTGTTTTGGGGGGTGTTTTGGGGGGTGTTGGGATGTTTGGGGTGTTTTGGGGGGTGTTGGATGTTTGGGGTGTTTTGGGGAGTGTTTGGGGGTGTTTCGGGGTGTTTTGGGGGGTGTTGGTTGTTTGGGGTGTTTTGGGGGGTGTTTGGGGGGTTTGGGAGTTTTGGGGTTTTTTTTGGGGTGTTTGGGGGGTGTTTGGGGGTTTTTTGGGGTGTTTTGGGGGGTGTTGGGGGTTTGGGGTGTTTTGGGGGGTGTTGGGGAGTTTGGGGGTGTTTGGGGGTGTTTGGGGTGTTTGGGGGTGTTTTGGGGGGTGTTGGGGATGTTGGGGAGTTTGGGGGTGTTTTGGGGGGTGTTTTGGGGGGTGTTGGGGGTGTTGGGGGTGTTTGGGGTGTTTGGGGGTGTTTTGGGGGGTGTTGGGGTTGTTGGGGGTGTTTGGGGGTGTTTGGGGTGTTTGGGGGTGTTTTGGGGGGTGTTGGGGGTGTTTGGGGGTGTTTGGGGTGTTTGGGGGTGTTTTGGGGGGTGTTGGGGGTGTTGGGGAGTTTGGGGGTGTTTTGGGGGTGTTTTGGGGGGTGTTGGGGTGTTGGGGAGTTTGGGGGTGTTTTGGGGGGTGTTGGGGGTGTTTGGGGGTGTTTTGGGGGTGTTTTGGGGGTGTTTTGGGGGGTGTTGGGGGTGTTGGGGGTTTGGGGTGTTTTGGGGGGTGTTGGGGGTGTTGGGGAGTTTGGGGGTGTTTTGGAGTGTTTTGGGGTGTTTTGGGGGGGTGTTGGGATGTTTGGGGTGTTTTGGGGGGTGTTGGGTGTTTGGGGTGTTTTGGGGGGTGTTGGGTGTTTGGGGTGTTTTGGGGTGTTTTGGGGGGTGTTTTGGGGGGTGTTGGGTGTTTGGGGTGTTTTGGGGGGTGTTGGGTGTTTGGGGGTGTTTTGGGGTGTTTTGTGGGGTGCTTTGGGGGGTGTTTTGGGGGAGTGTTTGGGGGTGTTTTGGGGTGTTTTGGGGGGTGTTGGGTGTTTGGGGTGTTTTGGGGGAGTGTTTGGGGGTGTTTTGGGGGGTGTTGGGTGTTTGGGGGTGTTTTGGGGGGTGTTTGGGGGGTTTGGGGTGTTTTGGGGTTTTTTTTGGGGTGTTTGGGGGGTGTTTGGGGGTTTTTTGGGGTGTTTTGGGGGGTGTTGGGGGTTTGGGGTGTTTTGGGGGGTGTTGGGGAGTTTGGGGGTGTTTGGGGGTGTTTTGGAGTGTTTTGGGGTGTTTTGTGGGGTGTTTTGGGGGGTGTTTTGGGGGGTGTTGGGATGTTTGGGGTGTTTTGGGGGGTGTTGGATGTTTGGGGTGTTTTGGGGGAGTGTTTGGGGGTGTTTCGGGGTGTTTTGGGGGGTGTTGGGTGTTTGGGGGTGTTTTGGGGGGTGTTTGGGGGGTTTGGGGAGTTTTGGGGTTTTTTTTGGGGTGTTTGGGGGGTGTTTGGGGGTTTTTTGGGGTGTTTTGGGGGTGTTGGGGGTTTGGGGTGTTTTGGGGGGTGTTGGGGAGTTTGGGGGTGTTTGGGGGTGTTTGGGGTGTTTGGGGGTGTTTTGGGGGGTGTTGGGGGTGTTGGGGAGTTTGGGGGTGTTTTGGGGGTGTTTTGGGGGGTGTTGGGGGTGTTGGGGGTGTTTGGGGTGTTTGGGGGTGTTTGGGGGGTGTTGGGGGTGTTGGGGGTGTTTGGGGGTGTTTGGGGTGTTTGGGGGTGTTTTGGGGGGTGTTGGGGGTGTTTGGGGGTGTTTGGGGTGTTTGGGGGTGTTTTGGGGGGTGTTGGGGGTGTTGGGGAGTTTGGGGGTGTTTTGGGGGTGTTTTGGGGGGTGTTGGGGTGTTGGGGAGTTTGGGGGTGTTTTGGGGGGTGTTGGGGGTGTTTGGGGGTGTTTTGGGGGTGTTTTGGGGGTGTTTTGGGGGGTGTTGGGGGTGTTGGGGGTGTTGGGGAGTTTGGGGGTGTTTTGGGGGGTGTTGGGGGTGTTTGGGGTGTTTGGGGGTGTTTTGGGGGGTGTTGGGGGTGTTTGGGGGTGTTTTGGGGGTGTTTTGGGGGGTGTTTTGGGGGGTGTTGGGGTGTTTCGGGGGGTGTTTGGGGGTGTTTTGGGGGGTGTTGGGGAGTTTGGGGGTGTTTGGGGTGTTTTGGGGGTGTTTTGGGGGGGTGTTTTGGGGGGTGTTTTGGGGGGTGTTTGGGGGTGTTTTGGGGGGGTGTTTTGGGGGGTGTTGGGGGTGTTGGGGAGTTTGGGGGTGTTTTGGGGGGGTGTTGGGGGTGTTTTGGGGGGTGTTTTGGGGGGTGTTTTGGGGGTGTTTTGGGGGGTGTTGGGGGTGTTTCGGGGGGTGTTTGGGGGTGTTTTGGGGGTGTTTTGGGGGTGTTGGGGGTGTTTGGGGGTGTTTTGGGGGTGTTTTGGGGGGTGTGGGGGTGTTTCGGGGGGTGTTTGGGGGTGTTTTGGGGGGTGTTTTGGGGGGTGTTTCGGGGGGTGTTGGGGGTGTTTCGGGGGGTGTTTGGGGGTGTTGGGGAGTTTGGGGGTGTTTGGGGTGTTTTGGGGGGTGTTTTGGGGGGTGTTTCGGGGGGTGTTGGGGGTGTTTCGGGGGGTGTTTGGGGGTGTTGGGGAGTTTGGGGGTGTTTGGGGTGTTTGGGGGGGTGTTTTGGGGGGTGTTTCGGGGGGTGTTGGGGGTGTTTCGGGGGGTGTTTGGGGGTGTTGGGGAGTTTGGGGGTGTTTGGGGGTGTTTTGGAGTGTTTTGGGGTGTTTTGTGGGGTGTTTTGGGGGGTGTTTTGGGGGGTGTTGGGATGTTTGGGGTGTTTTGGGGGGTGTTGGGTGTTTGGGGTGTTTTGGGGGAGTGTTTGGGGGTGTTTCGGGGTGTTTTGGGGGGTGTTGGGTGTTTGGGGGTGTTTTGGGGGTGTTTGGGGGGTTTGGGGTGTTTTGGGGTTTTTTTTTTGGGGTGTTTGGGGGTGTTTGGGGGTTTTTTGGGGTGTTTTGG
>NW_027310922.1:0-40620 GCF_047496795.1 Chiloscyllium punctatum | reverse complement strand
AGGGACAGGGAGAGAGAGAGGGACAGGGAGAGAGAGCGACAGGGAGAGAGAGAGAGAGAGGGGGACAGAGAGAGAGAGGCAGGGAGAGAGTGAGGACAGGGAGAGAGGCGAGGGACAGAGAGAGAGAGGGAGGGATAGGGAGGGAGAGAGAGAGGGACAGGGAGAGAGAGAGAGAGGAACAGGGAGAGGGAGAGAGAGAGGGACAGGAGAGAGAGGGACAGAGAGAGAGTGAGGGGCAAGGAGAGAGAGAGAGAGGGGGACAGGGAGAGAGAGAGAGGGATTTTGAGAGAGAGAGAGGGACAGGGAGAGAGAGAGAGAGTGACAGGGAGAGAGAGAGAGGGACAGGGAGAGAGAGAGAGAGGGACAGGGAAAGAGAGAGAGAGCGAGAGTGACGGCGAGAGAGAGAGTGGGTCAGGGACAGAGAGAGAGGCACAGGGAGAGAGAGAGAGGGACAGGGACAGAGAGAGAGAGAGCGACAGGGAGAGAGAGAGAGAGAGGGGGACAGAGAGAGAGAGGCAGGGAGAGAGTGAGGGACAGGGAGAGAGGCGAGGGACAGAGAGAGAGAGGGAGGGATAGGGAGGGAGAGAGAGAGGGACAGGGAGAGAGAGAGAGAGGAACAGGGAGAGGGAGAGAGAGAGGGACAGGGAGAGAGAGGGACAGAGAGAGAGTGAGGGGCAAGGAGAGAGAGAGAGAGGGGGACAGGGAGAGAGAGAGAGGGATTTTGAGAGAGAGAGAGGGACAGGGAGAGAGAGAGAGAGTGACAGGGAGAGAGAGAGAGGGACAGGGAGAGAGAGAGAGAGGGACAGGGAAAGAGAGAGAGAGCGAGAGTGACGGCGAGAGAGAGAGTGGGTCAGGGACAGAGAGAGAGGCACAGGGAGAGAGAGAGAGGGACAGGGACAGAGAGAGAGAGAGGGACAGGGAGAGAGAGGGACAGAGAGAGAGTGAGGGGCAAGGAGAGAGAGAGAGAGGGATAGGGAGAGAGAGAAGGGGACTTTGAGAGAGAGAGAGTGACAGGGAGAGAGAGAGAGAGGGACAGGGAGAGAGAGAGAGAGCGAGAGGGACAGAGAGAGAGAGGGACAGCGAGAGAGAGAGTGAGATAGGAGGAGAGAGAGAGAGGGGCACAGGGAGAGAGAGAGAGGGACAGGGAGAGAGACGGAGAGAGAGGGACAGGGACAGAGTGAGGGACAGGGAGAGAGAGAGAGGGACAGGGAGAGAAAAGAACAGGGAGAGAGAGAGGGACAGGGAGAAAGAGAGAGAGAGGGACACAGAGAGAGAGTGGGACATTGAGAGAGAGGGACAGGGAGAGAGAGAGAGGGACAGGGAGAGAGAGAGGGACAGGGAGAGAGAGAGAGAGAGAGGGACACAGAGAGAGAGTGGGACAGGGAGAGAGAGGGACAGGGAGAGACAGAGAGGGACAGGGAGAGAGAGGGACAGAGAGAGAGAGAGACAGAGAGAGAAAGAGGGACAGGGAGAGTGAGGGACAGAGAGAGATGGACAGGGAGAGAGATAGAGGGACAGGGAGAGAGAGTGAGAGAGGGACAGGGAGAGAGAGAGGGACAGGGAGAGAGAGAGAGAGAGAGAGAGGGACAGGGAGAGAGAGAGAGAGTGACAGGGAGAGAGAGAGAGGGACAGGGAGAGAGAGAGGGACAGGGAGAGAGAGAGAGAGAGAGGGACAGAGAGAGAGAGAGGGACAGGGAGAGAGTGAGGGACTGGGAGAGAGAGGGACAGAGAGAGAGAGAGGGAGGGACAGGGAGAGAGAGAGAGAGTGACAGGGAGAGAGAGAGAGGGACAGGCGGAGAGAGAGGGACAGGGAGAGAGAGAGAGCGACAGGGAGAGAGAGAGAGGGACAGGGAGAGAGAGAGAGAGAGGGACAGGGAGAGAGAGAGAGAGTGACAGGGAGAGAGAGAGAGGGACAGGGAGAGAGAGAGGGACAGGGAGAGAGAGAGAGAGAGAGGGACAGAGAGAGAGAGAGGGACAGGGAGAGAGTGAGGGACTGGGAGAGAGAGGGACAGAGAGAGAGAGAGGGAGGGACAGGGAGAGAGAGAGAGAGTGACAGGGAGAGAGAGAGAGGGACAGGGAGAGAGAGAGGGACAGGGAGAGAGAGAGAGAGAGAGAGAGGGACAGAGAGAGAGAGAGGGACAGGGAGAGAGTGAGGGACTGGGAGAGAGAGGGACAGAGAGAGAGAGAGGGAGGGACAGGGAGAGAGAGAGGGACAGGGAGAGAGTGAGGGACAGCGAGAGAGAGAGAGAGACAGGGAGAGAGAGAGAGAGAGAGGGACAGGGAGAGGGAGAGGGAGGGACAGAGAGAGAGAGAGAGGGACAGCGAGAGAGAGAGTGGGTCAGGGAAATAGAGAGAGGGACAGGGAGAGAGAGAGGGACAGGGAGACAGAGAGAGAGAGCGGGACAGGGAGAGAGAGGGACAGAGAGAGAGAGTGAGGGGCAAGGAGAGAGAGAGAGAGGGACAGGGAGAGAGAGAGAGGGACTTTGAGAGAGAAAGAGGGACAGGGAGAGAGAGAAAATGACAGGGAGGGAGAGAGAGAGGGACAGGGAGAGAGAGAGAGAGAGAGGGACAGGGAGAGAGAGAGAGAGGGAGAGGGACAGAGAGAGAGAGAGAGAGGGACAGCGAGAGAGAGAGTGGGACAGGGAGAGAGAGAGAGGGGGAGACAGGGAGAGAGAGAGAGGGACAGGGAGAGAGAGAGAGAGAGGGACAGGGACAGAGTGAGGGACAGGGAGAGAGAGAGAGGGACAGGGAGAGAGAGGGACAGGGAGAGAGAGAGGGACAGGGAGAGAGAGAGAGAGTGACAGGGAGAGAGAGAGAGGGAGGGGCAGGGAGAGAGAGAGAGAGAGGGACAGGGAGAGAGAGAGGGAGGGACAGGGAGAGAGAGAGAGAGCGACAGGGAGAGAGAGAGGGAGGGAAAGGGAGAGAGAGAGAAGGAGGGACAGGGAGAGAGAGGGACAGAGAGAGAGTGAGGGGCAAGGAGAGAGAGAGAGAGGGACAGGGGGAGAGAGAGAGAGGAACTTTGAGAGAGAGAGAGGGACAGGACGAGAGAGAGAGAGGGAACGGGAGAGAGAGAGAAGGAGGGACAGGTAGAGAGAGGGTCAGAGAGAGAGTGAGGGGCAAGGAGAGAGAGAGAGAGGGACAGGGAGAGAGAGAGAGGGACTTTGAGAGAGAGAGTGGGACAGGGAGAGAGAGAGAGAGTGACAGGGAGAGAGAGAGGGGGACAGGGAGAGAGAGAGAGAGGGACAGGGAAAGAGAGAGAGAGCGAGAGTGACGGCGAGAGAGAGAGTGGGTCAGGGACAGAGAGAGAGGCACAGGGAGAGAGAGAGAGGGACAGGGACAGAGAGAGAGAGAGGGACAGGGAAAGAGAGGGACAGAGAGAGAGTGAGGGGCAAGGAGAGAGAGAGAGAGGGATAGGGAGAGAGAGAAGGGGACTTTGAGAGAGAGAGAGTGACAGGGAGAGAGAGAGAGAGGGACAGGGAGAGAGAGAGAGAGGGACAGGGAGAGAGAGAGAGAGCGAGAGGGACAGAGAGAGAGAGGGACAGCGAGAGAGAGAGTGAGTTAGGAAGAGAGAGAGAGGGGCACAGGGAGAGAGAGAGAGGGACAGGGAGAGAGACGGAGAGAGAGGGACAGGGACAGAGTGAGGGACAGGGAGAGAGAGAGAGGGACAGGTAGAGAGAAGGACAGGGAGAGAGAGAGGGACAGGGAGAAAGAGAGAGAGAGGGACACAGAGAGAGAGTGGGACATTGAGAGAGAGGGACAGGGAGAGACAGAGAGGGACAGGGAGAGAGAAAGAGGGACAGGGAGAGAGAGAGGGACAGGGAGAGAGAGAGAGAGAGAGGGACACAGAGAGAGAGTGGGACAGGGAGAGAGAGGGACAGGGAGAGACAGAGAGGGACAGGGAGAGAGAGGGACAGAGAGAGAGAGGGACAGAGAGAGAAAGAGGGACAGGGAGAGTGAGGGACAGAGAGAGATGGACAGGGAGAGAGATAGAGGGACAGGGAGAGAGAGTGAGAGAGGGACAGGGAGAGAGAGAGGGACAGGCGGAGAGAGAGGGAAAGGGATAGAGAGAGAGAGAGGGACAGGGAGAGAGAGAGAGAGAGTGACAGGGAGAGAGAGAGAGGGACAGGGAGAGAGAGAGGGACAGGGAGAGAGAGAGAGAGAGAGAGGGACAGAGAGAGAGAGAGGTACAGGGAGAGAGTGAGGGACTGGAGAGAGAGGGACAGAGAGAGAGAGAGGGAGGGACAGGGAGAGAGAGAGAGTGGGACAGGGAGAGAGAGAGAGCGACAGGGAGAGAGAGAGAGGGACAGGGAGAGAGAGAGAGAGAGGGACAGGGAGAGAGAGAGAGAGTGACAGGGAGAGAGAGAGAGGGACAGGGAGAGAGAGAGGGACAGGGAGAGAGAGAGAGAGAGAGAGGGACAGAGAGAGAGAGAGGTACAGGGAGAGAGTGAGGGACTGGGAGAGAGAGGGACAGAGAGAGAGAGAGGGAGGGACAGGGAGAGAGAGAGAGAGTGACAGGGAGAGAGAGAGAGGGACAGGGAGAGAGAGAGGGACAGGGAGAGAGAGAGAGAGAGAGAGGGACAGAGAGAGAGAGAGGGACAGGGAGAGAGTGAGGGACTGGGAGAGAGAGGGACAGAGAGAGAGAGAGGGAGGGACAGGGAGAGAGAGAGGGACAGGGAGAGAGTGAGGGACAGCGAGAGAGAGAGAGAGACAGGGAGAGAGAGAGAGAGAGAGAGGGACAGGGAGAGGGAGAGGGAGGGACAGAGAGAGAGAGAGAGGGACAGCGAGAGAGAGAGTGGGTCAGGGAAATAGAGAGAGGGACAGGGAGAGAGAGAGTGACAGGGAGACAGAGAGAGAGAGCGGGACAGGAAGAGAGAGGGACAGAGAGAGAGAGTGAGGGGCAAGGAGAGAGAGAGAGAGGGACAGGGAGAGAGAGAGAGGGACTTTGAGAGAGAGAGAGGGACAGGGAGAGAGAGAAAATGACAGGGAGAGAGAGAGAGGGACAGGGAGAGAGAGAGAGAGAGAGGGACAGGGAGAGAGAGAGAGGGAGAGGGACAGAGAGAGAGAGAGAGAGAGAGGGACAGCGAGAGAGAGAGTGGGACAGGGAGAGAGAGAGAGGGGGACAGGGAGAGAGAGAGAGGGACAGGGAGAGAGAGAGAGAGAGGGACAGGGACAGAGTGAGGGACAGGGAGAGAGAGAGAGGGACAGGGAGAGAGAGGGACAGGGAGAGAGAGAGGGACAGGGAGAGAGAGAGAGAGTGACAGGGAGAGAGAGAGAGGGAGGGGCAGAGAGAGAGAGAGAGAGAGGGACAGGGTGAGAGAGAGGGAGGGACAGGGAGAGAGAGAGAGAGCGACAGGGAGAGAGAGAGGGAGGGAAAGGGAGAGAGAGAGAAGGAGGGACAGGGAGAGAGAGGGACAGAGAGAGAGTGAGGGGCAAGGAGAGAGAGAGAGAGGGACAGGGGGAGAGAGAGAGAGGAACTTTGAGAGAGAGAGAGGGACAGGAAGAGAGAGAGAGAGGGAACGGGAGAGAGAGAGAAGGAGGGACAGGTAGAGAGAGGGACAGAGAGAGAGTGAGGGGCAAGGAGAGAGAGAGAGAGGGACAGGGAGAGACCGAGAGGAACTTTGAGAGAGAGAGAGGGACAGGGAGAGAGAGAGAGAGTGACAGGGAGAGAGAGAGAGGGACAGGGAGAGAGAGAGGGGGGGACAGAGAGAGAGAGAGAGGGAGGGACAGCGAGAGAGAGAGTGGGACAGGAAGAGAGAGAGAGGGGGACAGGGAGAGAGAGAGAGGGACAGGAAGAGAGAGAGAGGGAGAGGGACGGAGAGAGAGAGAGAGAGAGAGAGGGACAGCGAGGGAGAGAGTGGGACAGGGAGAGAGAGAGGGGGGGACAGGGAGAGAGAGAGAGGGACAGGGAGAGAGAGAGAGAGAGGGACTGGGACAGAGTGAGGGACAGGGAGAGAGAGAGAGGGACAGGGAGAGAGAGGGACAGGGAGAGAGAGAGGGACAGGGAGAGAGAGAGAGAGAGAGGGACACAGAGAGAGAGTGGGACAGGGAGAGAGAGGGACAGGGAGAGACAGAGAGGGACAGGGAGAGAGAGAGAGGGACAGGGAGAGAGAGAGAGGGACAGGGAGAGAGAGAGAGAGGGACACAGAGAGAGAGTGGGACAGTCAGAGAGAGGGACAGGGAGAGACAGAGAGGGACAGAAAGAGAGAGAGAGGGACAGAGAGAGAGAGAGGAACAGAGAGAGAGAGAGAGGGACAGGGAGAGTGAGGGACAGAGAGAGTAGGACAGGGAGAGAGAGAGAGAGGGACAGGGAGAGAGAGAGGGACAGGGAGAGAGAGAGAGGGACAGGCAGAGAGAGAGGGACAGGGAGTGAGAGAGGGACAGGGAGAGAGAGGGACAGGGAGAGTGAGGGACAGGGAGAGAGAGAGAGGGACAGGGAGAGAGAGGGACAGCGAGAGAGAGGGACAGGGAGAGAGAGAGAGGCACAGGGATAGAGAGAAGGACAGGGAGAGAGAGAGAGATAGGGACAGGCAGAGAGAGGGACAGGGAGACAGAGAGGGACAGGGAGAGAGAGAGAGAGGGATAGGGACAGAGTGAGGGACAGGGAGAGAGAGAAAGGGGCAGGGAGAGAGAGGGACAGGGAGAGAGAGAGGGACAGGGAGAGAGAGAGAGAGAGGGACACAGAGAGAGAGTGGAACAGGGAGAGAGAGGGACAGGGAGAGACAGAGAGGGACAGGGAGAGAGAGAGAGGGACAGGGAGAGAGAGAGAGGGACAGGGAGAGAGAGAGAGAGGGACACAGAGAGAGAGTGGGACAGGGAGAGAGAGGGACAGGGAGAGACAGAGAGGGACAGGGAGAGAGAGAGGGACAGAGAGAGAGAGAGGGACTTTTAGAGACAGAGAGGGACAGGGAGAGAGAGAGGGACAAGGAGAGAGTGAGGGACAGGGAGAGAGAGAGGGACAGGGAGAGAGTGAGGGACAGGGAGAGAGAGAGAGGGACAAGGAGAGAGAGAGAGAGAGAGGGACAGAGAGAGAGAGAGAGGGACAGGGAGAGAGAGGGACAGGGAGAGAGAGGGACAGGGAGAGAGAGAGGGACAGGGAGAGAGAGGGACAGGGAGAGAGAGAGGGACAGGGAGAGAGAGAGAGAGAGGGGGACAGAGAGAGAGAGTGGGACAGGAAGTGAGAGGGACAGGGAGAGAGAGAGGGACAGGGAGAGAGAGCGACAGGGAGAGAGAGAGAGAGAGAGAGGGACAGAGAGAGAGAGGCAGGGAGAGAGTGAGGGACAGGGAGAGAGGCGAGGGACAGAGAGAGAGAGAGGGAGGGATAGGGAGGGAGAGAGAGAGGGACAGGGAGAGAGAGAGACAGAGGAACAGGGAGAGGGAGAGAGAGAGGGACAGGGAGAGAGAGGGACAGAGAGAGAGTGAGGGGCAAGGAGAGAGAGAGAGGGACAGGGAGAGAGAGAGAGGGACTTTGAGAGAGAGAGAGGGACAGGGAGAGAGAGAGAGAGTGACAGGGAGAGAGAGAGAGGGACAGGGAGAGAGAGAGAGAGGGACAGGGAAAGAGAGAGAGAGCGAGAGTGACGGCGAGAGAGAGAGTGGGTCAGGGACAGAGAGAGAGGCACAGGGAGAGAGAGAGAGGGACAGGGACAGAGAGAGAGAGAGGGACAGGGAGAGAGAGGGACAGAGAGAGAGTGAGGGGCAAGGAGAGAGAGAGAGAGGGATAGGGAGAGAGAGAAGGGGACTTTGAGAGAGAGAGAGTGACAGGGAGAGAGAGAGAGAGGGACAGGGAGAGAGAGTGAGAGGGACAGTGAGAGAGAGAGAGCGAGAGGGACAGAGAGAGAGAGGGACAGCGAGAGAGAGAGTGAGATAGGAAGAGAGAGAGAGGGGCACAGGGAGAGAGAGAGAGGGACAGGGAGAGAGACGGAGAGAGAGGGACAGGGACAGAGTGAGGGACAGGGAGAGAGAGAGAGGGACAGGGAGAGAGAAGGACAGGGAGAGAGAGAGGGACAGGGAGAAAGAGAGAGAGAGGGACACAGAGAGAGAGTGGGACATTGAGAGAGAGGGACAGGGAGAGACAGAGAGGGACAGGGAGAGAGAGAGAGGGACAGGGAGAGAGAGAGGGACAGGGAGAGAGAGAGAGAGAGAGGGACACAGAGAGAGAGTGGGACAGGGAGAGTGAGGGACAGGGAGAGACAGAGAGGGACAGGGAGAGAGAGGGACAGAGAGAGAGAGGGACAGAGAGAGAAAGAGGGACAGGGAGAGTGAGGGACAGAGAGAGATGGACAGGGAGAGAGATAGAGGGACAGGGAGAGAGAGTGAGAGAGGGACAGGGAGAGAGAGAGGGACAGGGAGAGAGAGGGACAGGGAGAGAGAGAGAGAGGGACAGGCGGAGAGAGAGGGACAGGGAGAGAGAGAGAGCGACAGGGAGAGAGAGAGAGGGACAGGGAGAGAGAGAGAGAGTGACAGGGAGAGAGAGAGAGGGACAGGGAGAGAGAGAGGGACAGGGAGAGAGAGAGAGGGAGAGGAGAGAGAGAGAGAGAGAGAGAGGAACAGGGAGAGGGAGAGGGAGGGACAGAGAGAGAGAGAGGGACAGCGAGAGAGAGAGTGGCAAAGAGAGAGAGAGAGAGGGACAGGGAGAGAGAGAGAGAGAGAGAGGGACAGGGAGAGAGAGAGAGAGCTAGGGACAGGGAGAGAGAGAGAGAGAGAGGGGGACAGGGAGAGAGAGAGAGGGACAGGGAGAGAGAGAGAGAGGGACAGGGACAGAGTGAGGGAAAGGGAGAGAGAGAAAGGGGCAGGGAGAGAGAGGGACAGGGAGAGAGAGAGGGACAGGGAGAGAGAGAGAGAGAGAGGGACACAGACAGAGAGTGGAACAGGGAGAGAGAGGGACAGGGAGAGACAGAGAGGGACAGGGAGAGAGAGAGAGGGACAGGGAGAGAGAGAGAGGGACAGGGAGAGAGAGAGAGAGGGACACAGAGAGAGAGTGGGACAGGGAGAGAGAGGGACAGGGAGAGACAGAGAGGGACAGGGAGAGAGAGAGGGACAGAGAGAGAGAGAGGGACTTTTAGAGACAGAGAGGGACAGGGAGAGAGAGAGGGACAGGGAGAGAGTGAAGGACAGGGAGAGAGAGAGGGACAGGGAGAGAGTGAGGGACAGGGAGAGAGAGAGAGGGACAAGGAGAGAGAGAGAGAGAGGGACAGAGAGAGAGAGAGAGAGGGACAGGGAGAGAGAGGGACAGGGAGAGAGAGGGACAGGGAGAGAGAGAGGGACAGGGAGAGAGAGGGACAGGGAGAGAGAGAGGGACAGGGAGAGAGAGAGAGAGAGGGGGACAGAGAGAGTGAGTGGGACAGGGAGAGAGAGGGACAGGGAGAGAGAGAGGGACAGGGAGAGAGAGCGACAGGGAGAGAGAGAGAGAGAGAGAGAGGGACAGAGAGAGAGAGGCAGGGAGAGAGTGAGGGACAGGGAGAGAGGCGAGGGAGGGATAGGGAGGGAGAGAGAGAGGGACAGGGAGAGAGAGAGAGAGAGGAACAGGGAGAGGGAGAGAGAGAGGGACAGGGAGAGAGAGGGACAGAGAGAGAGTGAGGGGCAAGGAGAGAGAGAGAGAGGGGGACAGGGAGAGAGAGAGAGGGACTTTGAGAGAGAGAGAGGGACAGGGAGAGAGAGAGAGAGTGACAGGGAGAGAGAGAGAGGGACAGGGAGAGAGAGAGAGAGGGACAGGGAAAGAGAGAGAGAGCGAGAGTGACGGCGAGAGAGAGAGTGGGTCAGGGACAGAGAGAGAGGCACAGGGAGAGAGAGAGAGGGACAGGGACAGAGAGAGAGAGAGGGACAGGGAGAGAGAGGGACAGAGAGAGAGTGAGGGGCTAGGAGAGAGAGAGAGAGGGATAGGGAGAGAGAGAGAATGGGAGTTTGAGAGAGAGAGAGTGACAGGGAGAGAGAGAGAGAGGGACAGGGAGAGAGAGAGAGAGGGACAGGGAGAGAGAGAGAGAGCGAGAGGGACAGAGAGAGAGAGGGACAGCGAGAGAGAGAGTGAGATAGGAAGAAAGAGAGAGGGGCACAGGGAGAGAGAGAGAGGGACAGGGAGAGAGACGGAGAGAGAGGGACAGGGACAGAGTGAGGGACAGGAAGAGAGAGAGAGGGACAGGGAGAGAGAAGGACAGGGAGAGAGAGAGGGACAGGGAGAAAGAGAGAGAGAGGGACACAGAGAGAGAGTGGGACATTGAGAGAGAGGGACAGGGAGAGACAGAGAGGGACAGGGAGAGAGAGAGAGGGACAGGGAGAGAGAGAGGGACAGGGAGAGAGAGAGAGAGAGAGGGACAGAGAGAGAGAGTGGGACAGGGAGAGAGAGGGACAGGGAGAGACAGAGAGGGACAGGGAGAGAGAGGGACAGAGAGAGAGAGGGAGAGAGAGAGAAAGAGGGACAGGGAGAGTGAGGGACAGAGAGAGATGGACAGGGAGAGAGATAGAGGGACAGGGAGAGAGAGTGAGAGAGGGACAGGGAGAGAGAGAGGGACAGGGAGAGAGAGGGACAGGGAGAGAGAGAGAGAGGGACAGGCGGAGAGAGAGGGACAGGGAGAGAGAGAGAGCGACAGGGAGAGAGAGAGAGGGACAG
Source organism: Chiloscyllium punctatum (assembly GCF_047496795.1). Lineage (NCBI taxonomy): Eukaryota > Metazoa > Chordata > Chondrichthyes > Orectolobiformes > Hemiscylliidae > Chiloscyllium > Chiloscyllium punctatum. Next base: position 30,020 of record NW_027310922.1, on the reverse strand, counting down.
GGAGAGAGAGAGGGACAGGGAGAGAGAGAGAGAGTGACAGGGAGAGAGAGAGAGGGACAGGGAGAGAGAGAGGGACAGGGAGAGAGAGAGAGAGAGAGGGACAGAGAGAGAGAGAGGGACAGGGAGAGAGTGAGGGACTGGGAGAGAGAGAGAGAGAGAGGGACAGAGAGAGAGAGAGGGACAGGGAGAGAGTGAGGGACTGGGAGAGAGAGGGACAGAGAGAGAGAGAGGGAGGGACAGGGAGAGAGAGAGGGACAGGGAGAGAGTGAGGGACAGCGGGAGAGAGAGAGAGAGACAGGGAGAGAGAGAGAGAGAGAGGGACAGGGAGAGGGAGAGGGAGGGACAGAGAGAGAGAGAGAGGGACAGCGAGAGAGAGAGTGGGTCAGGGAAATAGAGAGAGGGACAGGGAGAGAGAGAGGGACAGGGAGACAGAGAGAGAGAGCGGGACAGGGAGAGAGAGAGAGAGTGACAGGGAGAGAGAGAGAGGGACAGGGAGAGAGAGAGGGACAGGGAGAGAGAGAGAGAGAGAGAGGGACAGAGAGAGAGAGAGGGACAGGGAGAGAGTGAGGGACTGGGAGAGAGAGGGACAGAGAGAGAGAGAGGGAGGGACAGGGAGAGAGAGAGGGACAGGGAGAGAGTGAGGGACAGCGAGAGAGAGAGAGAGAGACAGGGAGAGAGAGAGAGAGAGAGGGACAGGGAGAGGGTGAGGGAGGGACAGAGAGAGAGAGAGAGGGACAGCGAGAGAGAGAGTGGGTCAGGGAAATAGAGAGAGGGACAGGGAGAGAGAGAGGGACAGGGAGACAGAGAGAGAGAGCGGGACAGGGAGAGAGAGGGACAGAGAGAGAGAGTGAGGGGCAAGGAGAGAGAGAGAGAGGGACAGGGAGAGAGAGAGAGGGACTTTGAGAGAGAGAGAGAGGGACAGGGAGAGAGAGAAAATGACAGGGAGAGAGAGAGAGAGGGACAGGGGGAGAGAGAGAGAGAGAGGGACAGGGAGAGAGAGAGAGAGGGAGAGGGACAGAGAGAGAGAGAGAGAGAGGGACAGCGAGAGAGAGAGAGTGGGACAGGGAGAGAGAGAGAGGGGGACAGGGAGAGAGAGAGAGGGACAGGGAGAGAGAGAGAGAGAGGGACAGGGACAGAGTGAGGGACAGGGAGAGAGAGAGAGAGGGACAGGGAGAGAGAGGGACAGGGAGAGAGAGAGGGACAGGGAGAGAGAGAGAGAGTGACAGGGAGAGAGAGAGAGGGACAGGAAGAGAGAGAGAGGGAGAGGGACGGAGAGAGAGAGAGAGAGAGGGACAGCGAGGGAGAGAGTGGGACAGGGAGAGAGAGAGGGGGGGACAGGGAGAGAGAGAGAGGGACAGGGAGAGAGAGAGAGAGGGACTGGGACAGAGTGAGGGACAGGGAGAGAGAGAGAGGGACAGGGAGAGAGAGGGACAGGGAGAGAGAGAGGGACAGGGAGAGAGAGAGAGAGAGAGAGGGACACAGAGAGAGAGTGGGACAGGGAGAGAGAGGGACAGGGAGAGACAGAGAGGGACAGGGAGAGAGAGAGAGGGACAGGGAGAGTGAGAGAGGGACAGGGAGAGAGAGAGAGAGAGAGGGACAGAGAGAGAGAGAGGGACAGGGAGAGAGTGAGGGACTGGGAGAGAGAGGGACAGAGAGAGAGAGAGGGAGGGACAGGGAGAGAGAGAGGGACAGGGAGAGAGTGAGGGACAGCGGGAGAGAGAGAGAGAGACAGGGAGAGAGAGAGAGAGAGAGGGACAGGGAGAGGGAGAGGGAGGGACAGAGAGAGAGAGAGAGGGACAGCGAGAGAGAGAGTGGGTCAGGGAAATAGAGAGAGGGACAGGGAGAGAGAGAGGGACAGGGAGACAGAGAGAGAGAGCGGGACAGGGAGAGAGAGAGAGAGTGACAGGGAGAGAGAGAGAGGGACAGGGAGAGAGAGAGGGACAGGGAGAGAGAGAGAGAGAGAGAGGGACAGAGAGAGAGAGAGGGACAGGGAGAGAGTGAGGGACTGGGAGAGAGAGGGACAGAGAGAGAGAGAGGGAGGGACAGGGAGAGAGAGAGGGACAGGGAGAGAGTGAGGGACAGCGAGAGAGAGAGAGAGAGACAGGGAGAGAGAGAGAGAGAGAGGGACAGGGAGAGGGTGAGGGAGGGACAGAGAGAGAGAGAGAGGGACAGCGAGAGAGAGAGTGGGTCAGGGAAATAGAGAGAGGGACAGGGAGAGAGAGAGGGACAGGGAGACAGAGAGAGAGAGCGGGACAGGGAGAGAGAGGGACAGAGAGAGAGAGTGAGGGGCAAGGAGAGAGAGAGAGAGGGACAGGGAGAGAGAGAGAGGGACTTTGAGAGAGAGAGAGAGGGACAGGGAGAGAGAGAAAATGACAGGGAGAGAGAGAGAGAGGGACAGGGGGAGAGAGAGAGAGAGAGGGACAGGGAGAGAGAGAGAGAGGGAGAGGGACAGAGAGAGAGAGAGAGAGAGGGACAGCGAGAGAGAGAGAGTGGGACAGGGAGAGAGAGAGAGGGGGACAGGGAGAGAGAGAGAGGGACAGGGAGAGAGAGAGAGAGAGGGACAGGGACAGAGTGAGGGACAGGGAGAGAGAGAGAGAGGGACAGGGAGAGAGAGGGACAGGGAGAGAGAGAGGGACAGGGAGAGAGAGAGAGAGTGACAGGGAGAGAGAGAGAGGGACAGGAAGAGAGAGAGAGGGAGAGGGACGGAGAGAGAGAGAGAGAGAGGGACAGCGAGGGAGAGAGTGGGACAGGGAGAGAGAGAGGGGGGGACAGGGAGAGAGAGAGAGGGACAGGGAGAGAGAGAGAGAGGGACTGGGACAGAGTGAGGGACAGGGAGAGAGAGAGAGGGACAGGGAGAGGTAGGGACAGGGAGAGAGAGAGGGACAGGGAGAGAGAGAGAGAGAGAGAGGGACACAGAGAGAGAGTGGGACAGGGAGAGAGAGGGACAGGGAGAGACAGAGAGGGACAGGGAGAGAGAGAGAGGGACAGGGAGAGTGAGAGAGGGACAGGGAGAGAGAGAGAGAGGGACACAGAGAGAGAGTGGGACAGTCAGAGAGAGGGACAGGGAGAGACAGAGAAGGACAGAAGGAGAGAGAGAGGGACAGAGAGAGAGAGAGGAACAGAGAGAGAGAGAGAGGGACAGGGAGAGTGAGGGACAGAGAGAGTAGGACAGGGAGAGAGAGAGAGAGGGACAGGGAGAGAGAGAGGGACAGGGAGAGAGAGAGAGGGACAGGCAGAGAGAGAGGGACAGGGAGAGAGAGAGGGACAGGGAGAGAGAGGGACAGGGAGAGTGAGGGACATGGAGAGAGAGAGAGGGACGGGGAGAGAGAGGGACAGCGAGAGAGAGGGACAGGGAGAGAGAGAGAGGGACAGGGATAGAGAGAAGGACAGGGAGAGAGAGAGAGAGAGGGACAGGCAGAGAGAGGGACAGGGAGACAGAGAGGGACAGGGAGAGAGAGAGAGAGGGATAGGGACAGAGTGAGGGACAGGGAGAGAGAGAAAGGGGCAGGGAGAGAGAGGGACAGGGAGAGAGAGAGGGACAGGGAGAGAGAGAGAGAGAGGGACACAGAGAGAGAGTGGAACAGGGAGAGAGAGGGACAGGGAGAGACAGAGAGGGACAGGGAGAGAGAGAGAGGGACAGGGAGAGAGAGAGAGGGACAGGGAGAGAGAGAGAGAGGGACACAGAGAGAGAGTGGGACAGGGAGAGAGAGGGACAGAGAGAGAGGGACTTTTAGAGACAGAGAGGGACAGGGAGAGAGAGAGGGACAGGGAGAGAGTGAGGGACAGGGAGAGAGAGAGGGACAGGGAGAGAGTGAGGGACAGGGAGAGAGAGAGAGGGACAAGGAGAGAGAGAGAGGGACTTTGAGAGAGAGAGAGGGACAGGGAGAGAGAGAGAGAGTGACAGGGAGAGAGAGAGAGGGACAGGGAGAGAGAGGGACAGGGAGAGAGAGAGGGACAGGGAGAGAGAGGGACAGGGAGAGAGAGAGGGACAGGGAGAGAGAGAGAGAGAGGGGGACAGAGAGAGAGAGTGGGACAGGGAGAGAGAAGGACAGGGAGAGAGAGAGGGACAGGGAGAGAGAGCGACAGGGAGAGAGAGAGAGAGAGAGAGAGGGACAGAGAGAGAGAGGCAGGGAGAGAGTGAGGGACAGGGAGAGAGGCGAGGGACAGAGAGAGAGAGAGGGAGGGATAGGGAGGGAGAGAGAGAGGGACAGGGAGAGGGAGAGAGAGAGGAACAGGGAGAGGGAGAGAGAGAGGGACAGGGAGAGAGAGGGACAGAGAGAGAGTGAGGGGCAAGGAGAGAGAGAGAGAGAGGGACAGGGAGAGAGAGAGAGGGACTTTGAGAGAGAGAGAGGGACAGGGAGAGAGAGAGAGAGTGACAGGGAGAGAGAGAGAGAGGGACAGGGAGAGAGAGAGAGAGGGACAGGGAAAGAGAGAGAGAGCGAGAGTGACGGCGAGAGAGAGAGTGGGTCAGGGACAGAGAGAGAGGCACAGGGAGAGAGAGAGAGGGACAGGGACAGAGAGAGAGAGAGGGACAGGGAGAGAGAGGGACAGAGAGAGAGTAAGGGGCAAGGAGAGAGAGAGAGAGGGATAGGGAGAGAGAGAAGGGGACTTTGAGAGAGAGAGAGTGACAGGGAGAGAGAGAGGGACAGGGAGAGAGAGTGAGAGGGACAGTGAGAGAGAGAGAGAGCGAGAGGGACAGAGAGAGAGAGGGACAGCGAGAGAGAGAGTGAGATAGGAAGAGAGAGAGAGGGGCACAGGGAGAGAGAGAGAGGGACAGGGAGAGAGACGGAGAGAGAGGGACAGGGACAGAGTGAGGGACAGGGAGAGAGAGAGAGGGACAGGGAGAGAGAAGGACAAGGAGAGAGAGAGGGACAGGGAGAAAGAGAGAGAGAGGGACACAGAGAGAGAGTGGGTCAGGGACAGAGAGAGAGGCACAGGGAGAGAGAGAGAGGGACAGGGACAGAGAGAGAGAGAGGGACAGGGAAAGAGAGGGACAGAGAGAGAGTGAGGGGCAAGGAGAGAGAGAGAGAGGGATAGGGAGAGAGAGAAGGGGACTTTGAGAGAGAGAGAGTGACAGGGAGAGATAGAGAGAGGGACAGGGAGAGAGAGTGAGAGGGACAGTGAAAGAGAGAGAGAGCGACAGGGACAGAGAGAGAGAGGGACAGCGAGAGAGAGAGTGAGATAGGAAGAGAGAGAGAGGGGCACAGGGAGAGAGAGAGAGGGACAGGGAGAGAGACGGAGAGAGAGGGACAGGGACAGAGTGAGGGACAGGGAGAGAGAGAGAGGGACAGGGAGAGAGAAGGACAGGGAGAGAGAGAGGGACAGGGAGAAAGAGAGAGAGAGGGACACAGAGAGAGAGTGGGACATTGAGAGAGAGGGACAGGGAGAGACAGAGAGGGACAGGGACAGAGAGAGAGGGACAGGGAGAGAGAGAGGGACAGGGAGAGAGAGAGAGAGAGAGGGACACAGAGAGAGAGTGGGACAGGGAGAGAGAGGGACAGGGAGAGACAGAGAGGGACAGGGAGAGAGAGGGACAGAGAGAGAGAGGGACAGAGAGAGAAAGAGGGACAGGGAGAGTGAGGGACAGAGAGAGATGGACAGGGAGAGAGATAGAGGGACAGGGAGAGAGAGTGAGAGAGGGACAGGGAGAGAGAGAGGGACAGGGAGAGAGAGGGACAGGGAGAGAGAGAGAGAGGGACAGGCGGAGAGAGAGGGACAGGGAGAGAGAGAGAGCGACAGGGAGAGAGAGAGAGGGACAGGGAGAGAGAGAGAGAGTGACAGGGAGAGAGAGAGAGAGGGACAGGGAGAGAGAGAGGGACAGGGAGAGAGAGAGAGAGAGAGAGGGACAGAGAGAGAGAGAGGGACAGGGAGAGAGTGAGGGACTGGGAGAGAGAGGGACAGAGAGAGAGAGAGGGAGGGACAGGGAGAGAGAGAGAGAGTGACAGGGAGAGAGAGAGAGGGACAGGGAGAGAGAGAGGGACAGGGAGGGAGAGAGAGAGAGAGAGGGACAGAGAGAGAGAGAGGGACAGGGAGAGAGTGAGGGACTGGGAGAGAGAGGGACAGAGAGAGAGAGAGGGAGGGACAGGGAGAGAGAGAGGGACAGGGAGAGAGTGAGGGACAGCGAGAGAGAGAGAGAGACAGGGAGAGAGAGAGAGAGAGAGGGACAGGGAGAGGGAGAGGGAGGGACAGAGAGAGAGAGAGAGGGACAGCGAGAGAGAGAGTGGGTCAGGGAAATAGAGAGAGGGACAGGGAGAGAGAGAGGGACAGGGAGACAGAGAGAGAGAGCGGGACAGGGAGAAAGAGGGACAGAGAGAGAGAGTGAGGGGCAAGGAGAGAGAGAGAGAGGGACAGGGAGAGAGAGAGAGGGACTTTGAGAGAGAGAGAGGGACAGGGAGAGAGAGAGAGTGACAGGGAGAGAGAGAGAGAGGGACAGGGAGAGAGAGAGAGAGAGAGGGACAGGGAGAGAGAGAGAGAGGGAGAGGGACAGAGAGAGAGAGAGAGAGGGACAGCGAGAGAGAGAGTGGGACAGGGAGAGAGAGAGAGGGGGACAGGGAGAGAGAGAGAGGGACAGGGAGAGAGAGAGAGAGAGACGGACAGGGACAGAGTGAGGGACAGGGAGAGAGAGAGAGGGACAGGGAGAGAGAGGGACAGGGAGAGAGAGAGGGACAGGGAGAGAGAGAGAGAGTGACAGGGAGAGAGAGAGAGGGAGGGGCAGGGAGAGAGAGAGAGAGAGGGACAGGGAGAGAGAGAGGGAGGGACAGGGAGAGAGAGAGAGCGACAGGGAGAGAGAGAGGGAGGGAAAGGGAGAGAGAGAGAAGGAGGGACAGGGAGAGAGAGGGACAGAGAGAGAGTGAGGGGCAAGGAGAGAGAGAGAGAGGGACAGGGGGAGAGAGAGAGAGGAACTTAGAGAGAGAGAGAGGGACAGGAAGAGAGAGAGAGAGGGAACGGGAGAGAGAGAGAAGGAGGGACAGGGAGAGAGAGGGACAGAGAGAGAGTGAGGGGCAAGGAGAGAGAGAGAGAGGGACAGGGAGAGACCGAGAGGAACTTTGAGAGAGAGAGAGGGACAGGGAGAGAGAGAGAGAGTGACAGGGAGAGAGAGAGAGGGACAGGGAGAGAGAGAGAGGGGGACAGAGAGAGAGAGAGAGGGAGGGACAGCGAGAGAGAGTGTGGGACAGGAAGAGAGAGAGAGGGGGACAGGGAGAGAGAGAGAGGGACAGGAAGAGAGAGAGAGGGAGTGGGACGGAGAGAGAGCGAGAGGGACAGGGATAGAGAGAAGGACAGGGAGAGAGAGAGAGAGAGGGACAGGCAGAGAGAGGGACAGGGAGACAGAGAGGGACAGGGAGAGAGAGAGAGAGGGATAGGGACAGAATGAGGGACAGGGAGAGAGAGAAAGGGGCAGGGAGAGAGAGAGGGACAGGGAGAGAGAGAGAGAGAGGGACACAGAGAGAGAGTGGAACAGGGAGAGAGAGGGACAGGGAGAGACAGAGAGGGACAGGGAGAGAGAGAGAGGGACAGGGAGAGAGAGAGAGGGACAGGGAAAGAGAGAGAGAGGGACACAGAGAGAGAGTGGGACAGGGAGAGAGAGGGACAGGGAGAGAGAGAGAGGGACAGGGAGAGAGAGAGAGAGGGACACAGAGAGAGAGTGGGACAGGGAGAGAGAGGGACAGGGAGAGACAGAGAGGGACAGGGAGAGAGAGAGGGACAGAAAGAGAGAGAGGGACTTTTAGAGACAGAGAGGGACAGGGAGAGAGAGAGGGACAGGGAGAGAGTGAGGGACAGGGAGAGAGAGAGGGACAGGGAGAGAGAGGGACAGGGAGAGAGAGAGGGACAGGGAGAGAGAGAGAGAGTGACAGGGAGAGAGAGAGAGGGAGCGGCAGGGAGAGAGAGAGAGAGAGGGACAGGGAGAGAGAGAGGGTGGGACAGGGAGAGAGAGAGAGAGCGACAGGGAGAGAGAGAGAGAGGGAACGGGAGAGAGAGAGAAGGAGGGACAGGGAGAGAGAGGGACAGAGAGAGAGTGAGGGGCAAGGAGAGAGAGAGAGAGGGACAGGGAGAGACCGAGAGGAACTTTGAGAGAGAGAGAGGGACAGGGAGAGAGAGAGAGAGTGACAGGGAGAGAGAGAGAGGGACAGGGAGAGAGAGAGAGAGGGGGGACAGAGAGAGAGAGAGAGGGAGGGACAGCGAGAGAGAGAGTGGGACAGGAAGAGAGAGAGAGGGGGACAGGGAGAGAGAGAGAGGGACAGGAAGAGAGAGAGAGGGAGAGGGACGGAGAGAGAGAGAGAGAGAGAGGGACAGCGAGGGAGAGAGTGGGACAGGGAGAGAGAGAGGGGGGGACAGGGAGAGAGAGAGAGTGACAGGGAGAGAGAGAGAGAGGGACTGGGACAGAGTGAGGGACAGGGAGAGAGAGAGAGGGACAGGGACAGAGAGGGACAGGGAGAGAGAGAGGGACAGGGAGAGAGAGAGAGAGAGGGACACAGAGAGAGAGTGGGACAGGGAGAGAGAGGGACAGGGAGAGACAGAGAGGGACAGGGAGAGAGAGAGAGGGACAGGGAGAGAGAGAGAGGGACAGGGAGAGAGAGAGAGAGGGACACAGAGAGAGAGTGGGACAGTCAGAGAGAGGGACAGGGAGAGACAGAGAGGGACAGAAAGAGAGAGAGAGGGACAGAGAGAGAGAGAGGAACAGAGAGAGAGAGAGAGGGACAGGGAGAGTGAGGGACAGAGAGAGTAGGACAGTGAGAGAGAGAGAGAGGGACAGGGAGAGAGAGAGGGACAGGGAGAGAGAGAGAGGGACAGGCAGAGAGAGAGGGACAGGGAGAGAGAGAGGGACAGGGAGAGAGAGGGACAGGGAGAGAGAGGGACAGGGAGAGAGAGAGAGGGACAGGGAGAGAGAGGGACAGCGAGAGAGAGGGACAGGGAGAGAGAGAGAGGGACAGGGATAGAGAGAAGGACAGGGAGAGAGAGAGAGAGAGAGGGACAGGCAGAGAGAGGGACAGGGAGACAGAGAGGGACGGGGAGAGAGAGAGAGAGGGATAGGGACAGAGTGAGGGACAGGGAGAGAGAGAGAAAGGGGCAGGGAGAGAGAGAGTGGGACAGGGAGAGAGAGAGAGAGGGACACAGAGAGAGAGTGGGACAGGGAGAGAGAGGGACAGGGAGAGACAGAGAGGGACAGGGAGAGAGAGAGGGACAGAGAGAGAGAGAGGGACTTTTAGAGACAGAGAGGGACATGGAGAGAGAGAGGGACAGGGAGAGAGTGAGGGACAGGGAGAGAGAGAGGGACAGGGAGAGAGTGAGGGACAGGGAGAGAGAGAGAGGGACAAGGAGAGAGAGAGAGAGAGGGACAGAGAGAGAGAGAGGGACAGGGAGAGAGAGGGACTGGGAGAGAGAGGGACAGGGAGAGAGAGAGGGACAGGGAGAGAGAGGGACAGGGAGAGCGAGAGAGGGACAGGGAGAGAGAGAGAGAGAGGGGGACAGAGAGAGAGAGTGGGACAGGGAGAGAGAGGGACAGGGAGAGAGAGAGGGACAGGGAGAGAGAGCGACCGGGAGAGAGAGAGACAGAGAGAGAGGGACAGAGAGAGAGAGGCAGGGAGAGAGTGAGGGACAGGGAGAGAGGGGATGGACAGAGAGAGAGAGGGAGGGATAGGGAGGGAGAGAGATAGGGACAGGGAGAGAGAGAGAGAGAGGAACAGGGAGAGGGAGAGAGAGAGGGACAGGGAGAGAGAGGGACAGAGAGAGAGTGAGGGGCAAGGAGAGAGAGAGAGAGAGGGACAGGGAGAGAGAGAGAGGGACTTTGAGAGAGAGAGAGGGACAGGGAGAGAGAGAGAGAGTGACAGGGAGAGAGAGAGAGGGACAGGGAGAGAGAGAGAGAGGGACAGGGAAAGAGAGAGAGAGCGAGAGTGACGGCGAGAGAGAGAGTGGGTCAGGGACAGAGAGAGAGGCACAGGGAGAGAGAGAGAGGGACAGGGACAGAGAGAGAGAGAGGGACAGGGAGAGAGAGGGACAGAGAGAGAGTGAGGGGCAAGGAGAGAGAGAGAGAGAGGGATAGGGAGAGAGAGAAGGGGACTTTGAGAGAGAGAGAGTGACAGGGAGAGAGAGAGAGAGGGACAGGGAGAGAGAGAGAGGGACAGGGATAGAGAGAAGGACAGGGAGAGAGAGAGAGAGAGGGACAGGCAGAGAGAGGGACAGGGAGACAGAGAGGGACAGGGAGAGAGAGAGAGAGGGATAGGGACAGAGTGAGGGACAGGGAGAGAGAGAAAGGGGCAGGGAGAGAGAGGGACAGGGAGAGAGAGAGGGACAGGGAGAGAGAGAGAGAGGGACACAGAGAGAGAGTGGAACAGGGAGAAAGAGGGACAGGGAGAGACAGAGAGGGACAGGGAGAGTGAGAGAGGGACAGGGAGAGAGAGAGAGAGGGACAGGGAGAGAGAGAGAGAGGGACACAGAGAGAGAGTAGGACAGGGAGAGAGAGGGACAGGGAGAGACAGAGAGGGACAGGGAGAGAGAGAGGGACAGAGAGAGAGAGAGGGACTTTTAGAGACAGAGAGGGACAGGGAGAGAGAGAGGGACAGGGAGAGAGTGAGGGACAGGGAGAGAGAGAGGGGTAGGGAGAGAGTGAGGGACAGGGAGAGAGAGAGAGGGACAAGGAGAGAGAGAGAGAGAGGGACAGAGAGAGAGAGAGAGAGGGACAGGGAGAGAGAGGGACAGGGAGAGAGAGGGACAGGGAGAGAGAGAGGGACAGGGAGAGAGAGGGACAGGGAGAGAGAGAGGGACAGGGAGAGAGAGAGAGAGGGGGACAGAGAGAGAGAGTGGGACAGGGAGAGAGAGGGACAGGGAGAGAGAGAGGGTCAGGGAGAGATTGCGACAGGGAGAGAGAGAGAGAGAGAGGGACAGAGAGAGAGAGGCAGGGAGAGAGTGAGGGACAGGGAGAGAGGCGAGGGACAGAGAGAGAGAGGGAGGGATAGGGAGGGAGAGAGAGAGGGACAGGGAGAGAGAGAGAGAGAGAGGAACAGGGAGAGGGAGAGAGAGAGGGACAGGGAGAGAGAGGGACAGAGAGAGAGTGAGGGGCAAGGAGAGAGATAGAGAGAGGGACAGGGAGAGAGAGAGAGGGACTTTGAGAGAGAGAGAGGGACAGGGAGAGAGAGAGAGAGTGACAGGGAGAGAGAGAGAGGGACAGGGAGAGAGAGAGAGAGGGACAGGGAAAGAGAGAGAGAGCGAGAGTGACGGCGAGAGAGAGAGTGGGTCAGGGACAGAGAGAGTGGCACAGGGAGAGAGAGAGAGGGACAGGGACAGAGAGAGAGAGAGGGACAGGGAGAGAGAGGGACAGAGAGAGAGTGAGGGGCAAGGAGAGAGAGAGAGAGGGATCGGGAGAGAGAGAAGGGGACTTTGAGAGAGAGAGAGTGACAGGGAGAGAGAGAGAGAGGGACAGGGAGAGAGAGAGAGAGGGACAGGGAGAGAGAGAGAGAGAGCGAGAGGGACAGAGAGAGAGAGGGACAGCGAGAGAGAGAGTGAGATAGGAAGAGAGAGAGAGGGGCACAGGGAGAGAGAGAGGGACAGGGAGAGAGACGGAGAGAGAGGGACAGGGAGAGAGAAGGACAGGGAGAGAGAGAGGGACAGGGAGAAAGAGAGAGAGAGGGACACAGAGAGAGAGTGGGACATTGAGAGAGAGGGACAGGGAGAAACAGAGAGGGAAAGGGAGAGAGAGAGAGGGACAGGGAGAGAGAGAGGGACAGGGAGAGAGAGGGACAGGGAGAGACAGAGAGGGACAGGGAGAGAGAGGGACAGAGAGAGAGAGGGACAGAGAGAGAAAGAGGGACAGGGAGAGTGAGGGACAGAGAGAGATGGACAGGGAGAGAGATAGAGGGACAGGGAGAGAGAGTGAGAGAGGGACAGGGAGAGAGAGAGGGACAGGGAGAGAGAGGGACAGGGAGAGAGAGAGAGAGAGGGACAGGCGGAGAGAGAGGGACAGGGAGAGAGAGAGAGCGACAGGGAGAGAGAGAGAGGGACAGGGAGAGAGAGAGAGAGAGAGGGACAGGGAGAGAGAGAGAGAGTGACAGGGAGAGAGAGAGAGGTACAGGGAGAGAGAGAGAGAGAGAGGGACAGAGAGAGAGAGAGGGACAGGGAGAGAGTGAGGGACTGGGAGAGAGTGAGGGACTGGGAGAGAGAGGGACAGAGAGAGAGAGAGGGAGGGACAGGGAGAGAGAGAGGGACAGGGAGAGAGTGAGGGACAGAGAGAGAGAGAGAGACAGGGAGAGAGAGAGAGAGAGAGGGACAGGGAGAGGGAGAGGGAGGGACAGAGAGAGAGAGAGGGACAGCGAGAGAGAGAGTGGGTCAGGGAAATAGAGAGAGGGACAGGGAGAGAGAGAGGGACAGGGAGACAGAGAGAGAGAGCGGGACAGGGAGAGAGAGGGACAGAGAGAGAGAGAGAGTGAGGGGCAATGAGAGAGAGAGAGAGGGACAGGGAGAGAGAGAGAGGGACTTTGAGAGAGAGAGAGGGACAGGGAGAGAGAGAGAGTGACAGGGAGAGAGAGAGAGAGGGACAGGGAGAGAGAGAGAGAGAGAGAGGGACAGGGAGAGAGAGAGAGGGAGAGGGACAGAGAGAGAGAGAGAGAGAGGGACAGCGAGAGAGAGAGTGGGACAGGGAGAGAGAGAGAGGGGGACAGGGAGAGAGAGAGAGGGACAGGGAGAGAGAGAGAGAGAGGGACAGGGACAGAGTGAGGGACAGGGAGAGAGAGAGAGGGACAGGGAGAGAGAGGGACAGGGAGAGAGAGAGGGACAGGGAGAGAGAGAGAGAGTGACAGGGAGAGAGAGAGAGGGAGGGGCAGGGAGAGAGAGAGAGGGAGGGACAGGGAGAGAGAGAGGGAGGGACAGGGAGAGAGAGAGAGAGCGACAGGGAGAGAGAGAGGGAGGGAAAGGGAGAGAGAGAGAAGGAGGGACAGGGAGAGAGAGGGACAGAGAGAGAGTGAGGGGCAAGGAGAGAGATAGAGAGGGACAGGGGGAGAGAGAGAGAGGAAGTTTGAGAGAGAGAGAGGGACAGGAAGAGAGAGAGAGAGGGAACGGGAGAGAGAGAGAAGGAGGGACAGGGAGAGAGAGGGACAGAGAGAGAGTGAGGGGCAAGGAGAGAGAGAGAGAGGGACAGGGAGAGACCGAGAGGAACTTTGAGAGAGAGTGAGGGACAGGAAGAGAGAGAGAGAGTGACAGGGAGAGAGAGAGAGGGACAGGGAGAGAGAGAGAGAGGGGGACAGAGAGAGAGAGAGAGGGAGGGACAGCGAGAGAGAGAGTGGGACAGGAAGAGAGAGAGAGGGGGACAGGGAGAGAGAGAGGGGGACAGGAAGAGAGAGAGAGGGAGAGGGACGGAGAGAGAGAGAGAGAGAGAGGGACAGCGAGGGAGAGAGTGGGACAGGGAGAGAGAGAGAGAGGGACAGGGAGAGATAGAGAGGGACAGGGAGAGAGAGGGACAGGGAGAGAGAGAGGGACAGGGAGAGAGAGCGAGAGAGGGACACAGAGAGAGAGTGGGACAGGGAGAGAGAGAGGGACAGGGAGAGAGTGAGGGACAGGGAGAGAGAGAGGGGTAGGGAGAGAGTGAGGGACAGGGAGAGAGAGAGGGACAAGGAGAGAGAGAGAGAGAGAGAGGTACAGAGAGAGAGAGAGAGAGGGACAGGGAGAGAGAGGGACAGGGAGAGAGAGGGACAGGGAGAGAGAGAGGGACAGGGAGAGAGAGGGACAGGGAGAGAGAGAGGGACAGGGAGAGAGAGAGAGAGGGGGACAGAGAGAGAGAGTGGGACAGGGAGAGAGAGGGACAGGGAGAGAGAGAGGGTCAGGTAGAGAGAGCGACAGGGAGAGAGAGAGAGAGAGAGAGGGACAGAGAGAGAGAGGCAGGGAGAGAGTGAGGGACAGGGAGAGAGGCGAGGGACAGAGAGAGAGAGGGAGGGATAGGGAGGGAGAGAGAGAGGGACAGGGAGAGAGAGAGAGAGAGGAACAGGGAGAGGGAGAGAGAGAGGGACAGGGAGAGAGAGGGACAGAGAGAGAGTGAGGGGCAAGGAGAGAGAGAGAGAGAGGGACAGGGAGAGAGAGAGAGGGACTTTGAGAGAGAGAGAGGGACAGGGAGAGAGAGAGAGAGTGACAGGGAGAGAGAGAGAGGGACAGGGAGAGAGAGAGAGAGGGACAGGGAAAGAGAGAGAGAGCGAGAGTGACGGCGAGAGAGAGAGTGGGTCAGGGACAGAGAGAGAGGCACAGGGAGAGAGAGAGAGGGACAGGGACAGAGAGAGAGAGAGGGACAGGGAGAGAGAGGGACAGAGAGAGAGAGAGTGAGATAGGAAGAGAGAGAGAGGGGCACAGGGAGAGAGAGAGGGACAGGGAGAGAGACGGAGAGAGAGGGACAGGGACAGAGTGAGGGACAGGGAGAGAGAAACAGGGACGGGGAGAGAGAAGGACAGGGAGAGAGAGAGGGACAGGGAGAAAGAGAGAGAGAGGGACACAGAGAGAGAGTGGGACATTGAGAGAGAGGGACAGGGAGAAACAGAGAGGGACAGGGAGAGAGAGAGAGGGACAGGGAGGGAGAGAGGGACAGGGAGAGAGAGAGAGAGAGAGGGACACAGAGAGAGAGTGGGACAGGGAGAGAGAGGGACAGGGAGAGACAGAGAGGGACAGGGAGAGAGAGGGACAGAGAGAGAGAGGGACAGAGAGAGAAAGAGGGACAGGGAGAGTGAGGGACAGAGAGAGATGGACAGGGAGAGAGATAGAGGGACAGGGAGAGAGAGTGAGAGAGGGACAGGGAGAGAGAGAGGGACAGGGAGAGAGAGGGACAGGGAGAGAGAGAGAGAGGGACAGGCGGAGAGAGAGGGACAGGGAGAGAGAGAGAGAGCGACAGGGAGAGAGAGAGAGGGACAGAGAGAGAGAGAGGGAGGGACAGGGAGAGAGAGAGAGAGTGACAGGGAGAGAGAGAGAGGGACAGGGAGAGAGAGAGGGACAGGGAGAGAGAGAGAGAGAGAGAGGGACAGAGAGGGTGAGAGGGACAGGGAGAGAGTGAGGGACTGGGTGAGAGAGGGATAGAGAGAGAGAGAGGGAGGGACAGGGAGAGAGAGAGGGACAGGGAGAGAGTGAGGGACAGCGAGAGAGAGAGAGAGACAGGGAGAGAGAGAGAGAGAGAGGGACAGCGAGAGAGAGAGTGGGTCAGGGAGAGAGTGAGGGACTGGGAGAGAGAGGGACAGAGAGAGAGAGAGGGAGGGACAGGGAGAGAGAGAGAGAGTGACAGGGAGAGAGAGAGAGGGACAGGGAGAGAGAGAGAGGGACTTTGAGAGAGAGAGAGGGACAGGGAGAGAGAGAGAGTGACAGGGAGAGAGAGAGAGTGGGACAGGGAGAGAGAGAGAGGGACAGGGAGAGAGAGAGAGAGAGGGACAGGGACAGAGTGAGGGACAGGGAGAGAGAGAGAGGGACAGGGAGAGAGAGGGACAGGGAGAGAGAGAGGGACAGGGAGAGAGAGAGAGAGTGACAGGGAGAGAGAGAGAGGGAGGGGCAGGGAGAGAGAGAGAGGGAGGGACAGGGAGAGAGAGAGGGAGGGACAGGGAGAGAGAGAGAGAGCGACAGGGAGAGAGAGAGGGAGGGAAAGGGAGAGAGAGAGAAGGAGGGACAGGGAGAGAGAGGGACAGAGAGAGAGTGAGGGGCAAGGAGAGAGAGAGAGAGGGACAGGGGGAGAGAGAGAGAGGAACTTTGAGAGAGAGAGAGGGACAGGAAGAGAGAGAGAGAGGGAACGGGAGAGAGAGAGAAGGAGGGACAGGGAGAGAGAGGGACAGAGAGAGAGTGAGGGGCAAGGAGAGAGAGAGAGAGGGACAGGGAGAGACCGAGAGGAACTTTGAGAGAGAGAGAGGGACAGGGAGAGAGAGAGAGAGTGACAGGGAGAGAGAGAGAGGGACAGGGAGAGAGAGAGAGAGGGGGACAGAGAGAGAGAGAGAGGGAGGGACAGCGAGAGAGAGAGTGGGACAGGAAGAGGGAGAGAGGGGGACAGGGAGAGAGAGAGAGGGACAGGAAGAGAGAGAGAGGGAGAGGGACGGAGAGAGAGAGAGAGAGAGGGACAGCGAGGGTGAGAGTGGGACAGGGAGAG
Organism: Chiloscyllium punctatum; assembly: GCF_047496795.1. Classification (NCBI taxonomy): domain Eukaryota; kingdom Metazoa; phylum Chordata; class Chondrichthyes; order Orectolobiformes; family Hemiscylliidae; genus Chiloscyllium; species Chiloscyllium punctatum. The sequence continues at coordinate 13,933 of NW_027310922.1, read as the reverse complement.
AGAGAGAGGGGTTCAGGGAGAGAGAGAGAGGGACAGGGAGAGAGAGAGAGAGAGAGGGACTGGGACAGAGTGAGGGACAGGGAGAGAGAGAGAGGGACAGGGAGAGAGAGGGACAGGGAGAGAGAGAGGGACAGGGAGAGAGAGAGAGAGAGGGACACAGAGAGAGAGTGGGACAGGGAGAGAGAGAGGGACAGGGAGAGAGTGAGGGACAGGGAGAGAGAGAGAGGGACAAGGAGAGAGAGAGAGAGAGGGACAGAGAGAGAGAGAGAGAGGGACAGGGAGAGAGAGGGACAGGGAGAGAGAGGGACAGGGAGAGAGAGAGGGACAGGGAGAGAGAGGGACAGGGAGAGAGAGAGGGACAGGGAGAGAGAGAGAGAGGGGGACAGAGAGAGAGAGTGGGACAGGGAGAGAGAGGGACAGGGAGAGAGAGAGGGTCAGGGAGAGAGAGCGACAGGGAGAGAGAGAGAGAGAGAGAGAGGGACAGAGAGAGAGAGGCAGGGAGAGAGTGAGGGACAGGGAGAGAGGCGAGGGACAGAGAGAGAGAGGGAGGGATAGGGAGGGAGAGAGAGAGGGACAGGGAGAGAGAGAGAGAGAGGAACAGGGAGAGGGAGAGAGAGAGGGACAGGGAGAGAGAGGGACAGAGAGAGAGTGAGGGGCAAGGAGAGAGAGAGAGAGAGGGACAGGGAGAGAGAGAGAGGGACTTTGAGAGAGAGAGAGGGACAGGGAGAGAGAGAGAGAGTGACAGGGAGAGAGAGAGAGGGACAGGGAGAGAGAGAGAGAGAGGGACAGGGAAAGAGAGAGAGAGCGAGAGTGACGGCGAGAGAGAGAGTGGGTCAGGGACAGAGAGAGAGGCACAGGGAGAGAGAGAGAGGGACAGGGACAGAGAGAGAGAGAGGGACAGGGAGAGAGAGGGACAGAGAGAGAGTGAGGGGCAAGGAGAGAGAGAGAGAGGGATCGGGAGAGAGAGAAGGGGACTTTGAGAGAGAGAGAGTGACAGGGAGAGAGAGAGAGAGGGACAGGGAGAGAGAGAGAGAGGGACAGGGAGAGAGAGAGAGAGCGAGAGGGACAGAGAGAGAGAGGGACAGCGAGAGAGAGAGTGAGATAGGAAGAGACAGAGAGGGGCACAGGGAGAGAGAGAGGGACAGGGAGAGAGACGGAGAGAGAGGGACAGGGACAGAGTGAGGGACAGGGAGAGAGAGAGAGGGACAGGGAGAGAGAAGGACAGGGAGAGAGAGAGGGACAGGGAGAAAGAGAGAGAGAGGGACACAGAGAGAGAGTGGGACATTGAGAGAGAGGGACAGGGTGTAGGGGGTAGTGTAATTTTTAAACGGTTAGCTGCCTTTTAGTCTTTTCTACCTCATAGTAAACACAAGCAGGCACTCAACTGTTGCCGGACCTCCCCCACGTTTATATGAATGAAACAGTTGTAACAGCTTTCCTCGATAGTTGAGAGGCCGCCCTTAACCACAGTTGTACAACATCATCCATATAAGGGAAGAACGGGAAGCTCAAACACTGATTGGCCAAGTGAATGATAAAAGAATCCCAGGCACCAGAACCCAAATAAGGAAAACAGTGGGGAATCCGAGCACTCGTTGGTCAAGGCAGCAGTAGTAAACCCAGCCCACATATACATGTATATAATGTGTGGAGATTACTATGCTTGTGTGTGTGTACCTTTGGGAACAGCACCCGACTTTGCAAAGTTGAATGAAAAGTTTTGGACTGACTCCTCCGTGTCTTTGTTCCTGGGAAGGGAAATAAAAAGTGCCGTAGATGGGGCTGGACAGCCACTTATCTCGCACAATTGGGGGCTCCTCCGGGATGAAATAATTATTGCCGGGGGGGGGCAGTCTCTTCGGCTCACGGATCAAGCCTGATTACGACAAAGACGCGTCTAGTATATATTTATACTTCTCACTGATCGGCTTGGTCCGTTGGCCGTCGGCCAAGAGACGATGTGACCCGGCTCATTTAAAAATAATTTTGAATCCTGGAAAAGGAACACACGGACGAGTGCTGGGACGACCGGTTAGTGACTATACACGGGGGTACACACATTTAAAAAGGCCAGACAACTCCGTGCACGGATCAAGGTAAGAGATTCTTTTGTTCTTCCTTGTTGGCCGCGTGGTTTTGACGGTCATCTGTGAAAACGCTTTGGGCGTTTAAGACCAGGACTGAAGATAAACCACGGGAAATTGTGGTTTTGACGGTCATCTGTGAAAACGCTTTGAACGTTTAAGACCAGGACTGAAGATAAACCACGGGAAATTGTGGTTTTGACGGTCATCTGTGAAAACGCTTTGGGCGTTTAAGACCAGGACCGAAGATAAACCATGGGAAATCAGACTTCTAGATTTACTAAGGAAAAGTCAGGGAAGACTGCAAATGGGAAAGAAATACCGCCCGATAGTCCATTAGGTCGGAAGTTAATTCTATGGACGGACAGTAGTAGAACGAAGGACTTAAAGAAAGAGACCATGATAAAATATTGTTGTTTTATATGGACCAAAGAACCTATCTGCGCCCCCTCGGTAGTTTGGCCCGAGTATGGGTCTGATGAAGACTGGGTGTGTCAAATCCTAAATGTATATGTTAACAGAAAACAACCGTTTGACCCAGAGGAGAGCAAATATGCCGCCGCCTGGTTGGCGGGAGACGGCGAGAGTCCCACGCGTCTCTATCCTCTGATTCCCCAAACAGACCCGAGGAAGCCCCAGAAGTCTTGGGACATCCTCACCGACGGTTTGCCACCGTCTTCCCCACCCCCGTATATACCACCCGCGCACGACCAGGCGTCCAGCGCGGACCTCCCTCCTGCGACGGATAATTCCGAGTCCCAGCAGGCTACGACCAGTGAGGAAGGGACTGCTGGGGGGGGTACAGGAGGGGGCACAGAACTCACCCCAGGCACTAGGAAATCAGTCCGACTCGAGATGCGGAGAGGTCGAGAAGAGGGATTGAGAGCTGGGAGGAGTGACAATATTGAACAGCTGAACCCCTTACGAGAGGTGCCGTTTGGGAACGAACGGACCGGGTTCGTAGTACAACCTTTAAATTCTGGGGATATCCGGCAACTCCGTAATGAACTACCCCGTCTACTGGACGACCCCGTCAGTGTGGGAATACAACTGGACCAATTTCTGGGGCCCAGTATATACACATGGGCTGAACTGCAGGCCATGATGAGAATACTATTTAATTACAATGAAATTGTTATGATCCGGAATAGTGCAATGGCCATTTGGGATAGGGAGCATCAGGACGGCCCTCAGCGTGGAGAGCAGAAGTACCCCTTAGAGGACCCCCGGTGGGATCATAACGACGCGGGGGGAAGGGCCAATATGTCAGACCTCAGAAGCCTTATAATCAGGGGGATCCAAACCTGCGTGCCCAAACAGCGGAATTTAGCAAAAGCATTTGAAGTTGGACAGAAAAAGGATGAATCCCCGAGTGAGTTTTTAGACCGTTTGCGGGAGTCCATGCGAAAGTATTCAGGTTTAGACCCCGATGGGGAAATAGGCAAGAGCATGCTTAAGGTGCACTTTGTGACTAAGTCATGGCCTGACATTCAGAAGAAATTACAGAAAGTGGAGGATTGGGCTGAAAAGGATGTTGCAGAATTATTACGGGAAGCACAGAAGGTGTACGTTCAGAGGGATGTAATAAGGGAGAAACATAAGACAAAAATGATGGTGGCAGTCGTACGGGAAGCTTGTAAGTCCACCGGAATGGGGGAGGGAGGTTATGGGGTGGAAAGAGGAACGTCGAAGAAAAGTTGGAGAGGGAGAGAAGCGAGACGGGGCAGAAGTGAGAGAGGAAGAATTAGCCGTTACCATGTCATACCTTAGTGAGTCCCGATTGACAGAGATAGACCCTAGGGTTTGGGTCGCCAAAGGGAACTGGGGGGGGACTCGCAATTCGAACTGTGGAGGTAAAATTAAAGCCCCAGAGCCCCGACGTCAGAGTGCGCCAATACCCCATCTCTTGGGAAGGGAGGCAGGGCCTGAAGACAGTTATGGAAGACCTAATAAAAGATGGATTGGTAGAGCCCTGTATGTCACGATACAATTCCCCCATCCTGCCGGTCCGGAAGTCGGATGGGAGCTACCGAATGGTCCAAGACCTAAGGGAGGTAAATAAAATTGTCCAAGTACGGCACCCTGTGGTACCGAACCCATACACTATTCTGGGGCGAATCCCCCCGGACCACGGCTGGTTTAGTGTTATAGACTTAAAGGATGCCTTCTGGGCGTGTCCCCTGGACAAGGACAGTAGGGATCTTTTTGCTTTTGAATGGGAGGATCCTGATACTGGCAGAAAACAACAGTACAGGTGGACCGTACTCCCCCAAGGATTCACTGAGTCCCCGACTCTGTTCGGGCAGATTCTGGAACAATTATTGGAGGGACTAACCTTGTCCCCGGCCCTTAAGCTTATACAATACGTGGACGATCTCCTTTTATCCGGACCGGCGGAGGAGGACGTCCTACTTGGGACTAATGCCCTGTTAAATTACCTAGCTGAGAAGGGGTTAAGAGTGAGTCAGAAGAAGCTCCAATATGTCGAGAAAGAGGTTAAGTACCTAGGACACTTGATAAGCCAGGGACAGAAACGAATAAGTCCGGAAAGAGTGCGGGCAATAATCGAACTAGGCCTCCCAACGACCAAGAGGGAGTTGCGGAAGTTCTTGGGACTCTTAGGCTATTGTCGGTTATGGATAGACGACTATGCCCCCCTTACTAAAGACTTGTACCTAAAACTCATTGAGGAGGCACCCAACAGAATAAAATGGGAGGAGGAGGAGAAAAAGTTAATTGAAATCCTAAAAGGAAAATTGATGGCCGCACCTGTTTTAAGCTTGCCGGATTTTAGTAAGACATTTCGCCTCTTTGTGAACTCCAGAAAGGGAACCGCTCTTGGAGTATTGACCCAGGACTGGGGGGGTAAAAGGAAGCCCGTGGCTTTCCTGTCAAAAATTCTGGATCCAGTCTCCCGAGGGTGGCCGGAGTGTGTCCAAGCGGTGGCAGCCTCGGCAAAGCTGGTAGAGGAAAGCAGGAAGTTGACTTTTGGGGCCCCCTTGACAGTCACTACTCCCCACCAGGTTAGAACTATCCTGAATCAGAAGGCCGGGAGGTGGCTGACTGACTCGAGAATTCTGAAATATGAAGCCATATTGTTAGACCGAGAAGACCTCCGAATAGAAGTCGGGGGCTGCCAGAACCCGGCGGACTTTCTTTGGAAAGGAGAAGGGGAGGAGGAACTGGAACACTGCTGTTCAGACATAATAGAGTACCAGAGTAAAGTGAGGGAAGATCTGAGGGATACCCCCTTACATGCAGGTAGGCGGTGGTACATTGATGGGTCCTCTCGAGTGATAGATGGGAAGAGACACAACGGTTATGCAGTCATTAGTGAGACTGGTTGGGAATTAGTGGAAAGTGGACGGCTACCGAATGCCTGGTCCGCACAAACGTGCGAATTGTACGCCTTGCACCGGGCTCTGAGGAATTTAAAGGGAATAGCCGGGACAATTTACACTGACTCTAAGTATGCCTTTGGGGTAGTACACACCTTTGGGAAGATCTGGAAAGAAAGGGGAATGATAAATAGTAGAGGAAAGGAGTTGGTCCACGAGGAACTAGTAGCCATGATCTTGGAGGATTTGTTGCTGCCACAAGAGATTGCTGTAGTACATGTGAAAGGACACCAGAAAGACGATAAAATAGAAACCCTGGGGAATCAATTGGCAGATGAACAGGCAAAATTGGCTGGGATGGGGAAGGAAGTAATAAACTGCCTGGTAAGGATTCCACAGATATCCGAAATTACCGAAGTGCCCACGTTTACTGACAAAGAAGAAACTCTTCTCGCGTCTCTGGGGGGTACAAAGGATAGGGAAGGCAAGTGGACCTTACCCGATGGCCGCCAGCTACTAAATCGACCGTTGACGCGGGACATTATTGCCCGTTTACACCAAGGGGGTCACTGGGGCGCCCAGGCACTGTGTGATGCCTTCCTGCGCCGATATGCTCACCCTGGTCTGTACACGGTAGCCAAGCAGGTCACAGGAGATTGCATAACATGTCAAAAGATAAACAAAAGGGGGCTGCGGCAGCATGCAAGACAAGGAGGTAGGAGTCCGGCCTATAGGCCGTTTGAGTATGTCCAGGTAGATTACACTGAGCTCCCCCCCATAGGTCGCCTGAAGTATCTATTAGTAGTGGTAGATCACCTGACAGGATGGGTGGAAGCTTTCCCCACTACCACGGCAACGGCAACTCAGGTTAGCAAGATTCTACTCGAGCAAATCATCCCACGATTTGGGCTACCCCGCGCTATTGACTCTGACCAGGGGAGCCACTTCACCTCGACCGTCCTCCAGAATGTAGTGCAAGCAATGGGGATTGACTGGGATTTGCACACCCCCTGGCATCCCTCCTCCTCGGGCAAGGTCGAAAGAATGAACCAGACCATCAAAAAGCAGCTAACCAAGCTCACTAGTGAAATCGGCCTGCCTTGGACCAAATGCCTACCCCTTGCCCTGTTGCAAATTCGCACCCAGCCAAGGCGGGATTTGGGCGTCTCCCCTTTCGAAATGTTATTTGGCCTCCCGTTCCATGGGCCGAAGGGGGAACCTCCTGTATTTGAGTCTCGGGATATGTTTGTGCAAAAATATGTGGTGGCTCTGGGGTCTGCTCTATCTCGTTTACGCCAACAGGGACTTTTGGCACAGACGCCGCCCCTCGAGTTTGCGGTGCACACCGTCAAGCCGGGTCAGTGGGTCCTGATTAAAAGCTGGAAGCAGCGTACCCTCGAACCAACTTGGGACGGTCCCTTCCTGGTACTTTTGACGACCGAAACGGCTGTCCGTACGGCCGAAAAGGGCTGGACACATTACACTCGAGTCAAGGGACCAGTGCCACAACCGACGGAGGATGAACGAACCTCTCTGACAAAGGCATCTAAGGAACAGAGACTCTGAGAACGAACTAATCGGACTTTGGCGAGTCTAAAGGAACTGTGCCCTCGGGCTACGGGTGTCGCGACAAAATGCGGTCAATCGTATTGTTAACTTGCTATGCCATTGTCCTTGGGCTGGGTCATAGTGTGCGTGTTACCCAATTTGGCCTCTGGTTAAAACAAGCAGAGGACCGTCAGTGGTTCACCATCTCCGTGCTTGCCAACCAATCAACACAGACACTTAGCTTAGACCTATGTGAGTTGGTGCCCTGTAGGACTAAAAGTCAACTGAATCAAACTAAGCAGAATCTAGAGAGAGAAAGGGGATTCCAGGGTCAGACGTTAGTATTACAATTGCATGGTAGGGAAGGCCTAAGTAGGCCTCCAGCCCCCGGGGTCCAGGCTATGGTGTCAGTTGTCTGTGATCCCATCACCCCTGGACGAGATTGTGGGCAGAATCAGTGCAATCCGCTTTATCTGACCATAAAGAACTTGGAAAAGAACGAGGCGAGACTTAATAGAACAATACTGGGTATTAGAGTTGGGGGCCAGGCAGGATGGGGGGGGGATGCAGCTGTGCTGCACGTATATCACGGTCATTGAAGCTGAGTCTGGGGGCTCATCCACCACTGGTAAGCAGGAAAAGATTAGAATAATTGAGACGAGGAATTTGGAAAAGACCTTTGAAATAGAAACGGGATACGGGGAGGCGAATGCCTGGATGGAATGGGTCAAATATACTGTGAGGAGCATGAAAAAGAGTGATTGCTACGCATGCACGAGTGCCCGCCCTAACCCTCAGGTGGTCCCATTCCCGCTGGGATGGGAGAAACACCCACGAGCCATGGACTGCATGATAAGGCTGTACCAGGACCGAGAGGCCTGGAACGACTCCACTTGTCGACCCTTGAGTTTGAAGTTTCCCCCCGTCAGGTCTGAGGGGGCGCCCCGCCCGCCATCATTCTCAGGGGTAACGGGTACGCACCAGGCCTGCGTCTCTCGGACGGGACTACAGTGGGACGACGATGTGGGGACATTTGACAAGTGCAGCGGATCAATTCGGCTGGTCAATGAAACTACCGGGGGCGGGAATTACTCCCACATTCATGTACCTAGGGCAGACCTCTGGTGGTACTGTGGTGGGAGGGTTCTGCGACCGACCCTGCCCCAAAAATGGACGGGCACTTGTGCGATCGTTCAATTGGCCATCCCATTCACCCTGGCATTCGAAAAACAAGAGCAACCCCGTTCTAGTGGAAGAACTGAGAGAGCTTTGGAGACCTCTTTCGATGATAACATATATTTAGATGCCATAGGGGTCCCCAGGGGTGTTCCTGACGAATACAAGGCTAGGAACCAGATAGCGGCGGGTTTTGAGTCGTCACTGTTCTGGTGGGTGACCATCAATAAGAACGTGGATTGGATTAATTATATTTACTACAATCAGCAGAGGTTCATTAATTATACCCGGGATGCAGTGAAAGGAATAGCAGAACAACTGGACGCCACTAGTAGGATGGCGTGGGAAAATAGGTTGGCCTTAGACATGATGTTGGCAGAGAAGTGGGGTGTTTGTGTCATGATAGGCACTCAGTGCTGCACTTTCATCCCCAACAACACAGCCCCTGATGGGTCCATCACCCGCGCCCTGGATGGACTCACCACATTGGCGGACGAACTGGCCGAAAACTCGGGCATCGACTCTGGCCTCACGGACTGGTTGGAAGCTTGGTTCGGTAAATGGACGGGGATGGTCGTTCCCTTTCTTGTCTCATGTATAGTGGTGGCAGGGGTACTCACTGCCCTTGGGTGTTGCGTTATTCCCTGTGTCCGTGGATTAACTCAACGACTGATCGAAACTGCCCTTACTAAGAAGGATGTTCCCTATGGGCAGGTTGAACGAATAAATCTCGAGATGGAACAACGTGAATCCCTCTTGGGCGGGGGTAGTATTAGAGAAGGGCAGTTTGATGAACAAGCTCGGGAGTTATTAAATGCCCTGGAGAAGAAACTTACGGTTGAAAAATTACAGGCCGTAAGAAAAGACACGGGGGATTTGTAGGGGGTAGTGTAATTTTTAAACGGTTAGCTGCCTTTTAGTCTTTTCTACCTCATAGTAAACACAAGCAGGCACTCAACTGTTGCCGGACCTCCCCCACGTTTATATGAATGAAACAGTTGTAACAGCTTTCCTCGATAGTTGAGAGGCCGCCCTTAACCACAGTTGTACAACATCATCCATATAAGGGAAGAACGGGAAGCTCAAACACTGATTGGCCAAGTGAATGATAAAAGAATCCCAGGCACCAGAACCCAAATAAGGAAAACAGTGGGGAATCCGAGCACTCGTTGGTCAAGGCAGCAGTAGTAAACCCAGCCCACATATACATGTATATAATGTGTGGAGATTACTATGCTTGTGTGTGTGTACCTTTGGGAACAGCACCCGACTTTGCAAAGTTGAATGAAAAGTTTTGGACTGACTCCTCCGTGTCTTTGTTCCTGGGAAGGGAAATAAAAAGTGCCGTAGATGGGGCTGGACAGCCACTTATCTCGCACAAGGGAGAAACAGAGAGGGACAGGGAGAGAGAGAGAGGGACAGGGAGAGAGAGAGGGACAGGGAGAGAGAGAGAGAGAGAGGGACACAGAGAGAGAGTGGGACAGGGAGAGAGAGGGACAGGGAGAGACAGAGAGGGACAGGGAGAGAGAGGGACAGAGAGAGAGAGGGACAGAGAGAGAAAGAGGGACAGGGAGAGTGAGGGACAGAGAGAGTTGGACAGGGAGAGAGATAGAGGGTCAGGGAGAGAGAGTGAGAGAGGGACAGGGAGAGAGAGAGGGACAGGGAGAGAGAGGGACAGGGAGAGAGAGAGAGAGGGACAGGCGGAGAGAGAGGGACAGGGAGAGAGAGAGAGCGACAGGGAGAGAGAGAGAGGGACAGGGAGAGAGAGAGAGAGAGAGGGACAGGGAGAGAGAGAGTGACAAGGAGAGAGAGAGAGGGACAGGGAGAGAGAGAGAGAGAGAGGGACAGAGAGAGAGAGAGGGACAGGGAGAGAGTGAGGGACTGGGAGAGAGAGGGACAGAGAGAGAGAGAGGGAGGGACAGGGAGAGAGAGAGAGAGTGACAGGGAGAGAGAGAGAGGGACAGGGAGAGAGAGAGGGACAGGGAGAGAGAGAGAGAGAGAGAGGGACAGAGAGAGAGAGAGGGACAGCGAGAGAGTGAGGGACTGGGAGAGAGAGGGACAGAGAGAGAGAGAGGGAGGGACAGGGAGAGAGAGAGGAACAGGGAGAGAGTGAGGGACAGCAAGAGAGAGAGAGAGAGACAGGGAGAGAGAGAGAGAGAGAGGGACAGGGAGAGGGAGAGGGAGGGACAGAGAGAGAGAGAGGGACAGCGAGAGAGAGAGTGGGTCAGGGAAATAGAGAGAGGGACAGGGAGAGAGAGAGGGACAGGGAGACAGAGAGAGAGAGCGGGACAGGGAGAGAGAGGGACAGAGAGAGAGAGTGAGGGGCAAGGAGAGAGAGAGAGATGGACAGGGAGAGAGAGAGAGGGACTTTGAGAGAGAGAGAGGGACAGGGAGAGAGAGAGAGTGACAGGGAGAGAGAGAGGGAGGGACAGGGAGAGAGAGAGAGAGAGAGGGACAGGGAGAGAGAGAGAGAGAGAGAGGGACAGAGAGAGAGAGAGAGAGGGACAGCGAGAGAGAGAGTGGGACAGGGAGAGAGAGAGAGGGGGACAGGGAGAGAGAGAGAGGGACAGGGAGAGAGAGAGAGAGAGAGGGACAGGGACAGAGTGAGGGACAGGGAGAGAGAGAGAGGGACAGGGAGAGAGAGGGACAGGGAGAGAGAGAGGGACAGGGAGAGAGAGAGAGAGTGACAGGGAGAGAGAGAGAGGGAGGGGCAGGGAGAGAGAGAGAGGGAGGGACAGGGAGAGAGAGAGGGAGGGACAGGGAGAGAGTGAGAGAGCGACAGGGAGAGAGAGAGGGAGGGAAAGGGTGAGAGAGAGAAGGAGGGACAGGGAGAGAGAGGGACAGAGAGAGAGTGAGGGGCAAGGAGAGAGAGAGAGAGGGACAGGGGGAGAGAGAGAGAGGAACTTTGAGAGAGAGAGAGGGACAGGAAGAGAGAGAGAGAGGGAACGGGAGAGAGAGAGAAGGAGGGACAGGGAGAGAGAGGGACAGAGAGAGAGTGAGGGGCAAGGAGAGAGAGAGAGAGGGACAGGGAGAGACCGAGAGGAACTTTGAGAGAGAGAGAGGGACAGGGAGAGAGAGAGAGAGTGACAGGGAGAGAGAGAGAGGGACAGGGAGAGAGAGAGAGAGGGGGACAGAGAGAGAGAGAGGGAGGGACAGCGAGAGAGAGAGTGGGACAGGAAGAGAGAGAGAGGGGGACAGGGAGAGAGAGAGAGGGACAGGAAGAGAGAGAGAGGGAGAGGGACGGAGAGAGAGAGAGAGAGAGGGGGACAGCGAGGGAGAGAGTGGGACAGGGAGAGAGAGAGGGGGGGACATAGAGAGAGAGAGAGGGACAGGGAGAGAGAGAGAGAGAGAGGGACAGGGACAGAGTGAGGGACAGGGAGAGAGAGAGAGGGACAGGGAGAGAGAGGGACAGGGAGAGAGAGAGGGACAGGGAGAGAGAGAGAGAGTGACAGGGAGAGAGAGAGAGGGAGGGGCAGGGAGAGAGAGAGAGGGAGGGACAGGGAGAGAGAGAGGGAGGGACAGGGAGAGAGTGAGAGAGCGACAGGGAGAGAGAGAGGGAGGGAAAGGGTGAGAGAGAGAAGGAGGGACAGGGAGAGAGAGGGACAGAGAGAGAGTGAGGGGCAAGGAGAGAGAGAGAGAGGGACAGGGGGAGAGAGAGAGAGGAACTTTGAGAGAGAGAGAGGGACAGGAAGAGAGAGAGAGAGGGAACGGGAGAGAGAGAGAAGGAGGGACAGGGAGAGAGAGGGACAGAGAGAGAGTGAGGGGCAAGGAGAGAGAGAGAGAGGGACAGGGAGAGACCGAGAGGAACTTTGAGAGAGAGAGAGGGACAGGGAGAGAGAGAGAGAGTGACAGGGAGAGAGAGAGAGGGACAGGGAGAGAGAGAGAGAGGGGGACAGAGAGAGAGAGAGGGAGGGACAGCGAGAGAGAGAGTGGGACAGGAAGGGAGAGAGGGGGACAGGGAGAGAGAGAGAGGGACAGGAAGAGAGAGAGAGGGAGAGGGACGGAGAGAGAGAGAGAGAGAGGGGGACAGCGAGGGAGAGAGTGGGACAGGGAGAGAGAGAGGGGGGGACATAGAGAGAGAGAGAGGGACAGGGAGAGAGAGAGAGAGAGAGGGACTGGGACAGAGTGAGGGACAGGGAGAGAGAGAGAGGGACAGGGAGAGAGAGGGACAGGGAGAGAGAGAGGGACAGGGAGAGAGAGAGAGAGAGGGACACAGAGAGAGAGTGGGACAGGGAGAGACAGAGAGGGACAGGGAGAGAGAGAGAGGGACAGGGAGAGAGAGAGAGAGAGAGGGACACAGAGAGAGAGTGGGACAGTCAGAGAGAGGGACAGGGAGAGACAGAGAGGGACAGAAAGAGAGAGAGAGGGACAGAGAGAGAGAGAGAGAGGGACAGGGAGAGTGAGGGACAGAGAGAGTAGGACAGGGAGAGAGAGAGAGAGGGACAGGGAGAGAGAGAGAGGGACAGGCAGAGAGAGAGGGACAGGGAGAGAGAGAGGGACAGGGAGAGAGAGGGACAGGGAGAGAGAGGGACAGGGAGAGAGAGAGAGGGACAGGGAGAGAGAGGGGACAGCGAGAGAGAGGGACAGGGAGAGAGAGAGAGGGACAGGGATAGAGAGAAGGACAGGGAGAGAGAGAGAGGGACAGGCAGAGAGAGGGACAGGGAGACAGAGAGGGACAGGGAGAGAGAGAGAGAGAGGGATAGGGACAGAGTGAGGGACAGGGAGAGAGAGAAAGGGGCAGGGAGAGAGAGGGGACAGGGAGAGAGAGAGGGACAGGGAGAGAGAGAGAGAGAGGGACACAGAGAGAGAGTGGAACAGGGAGAGAGAGGGACAGGGAGAGACAGAGAGGGACAGGGAGAGAGAGAGAGGGACAGGGAGAGAGAGAGAGGGACAGGGAGAGAGAGAGAGAGGGACACAGAGAGAGAGTGGGACAGGGAGAGAGAGGGACAGGGAGAGACAGAGAGGGACAGGGAGAGAGAGAGGGACAGAGAGAGAGTGAGGGACAGGGAGAGAGAGAGGGACAGGGAGAGAGTGAGGGACAGGGAGAGAGAGAGAGGGACAACGAGAGAGAGAGAGAGAGAGGGACAGAGAGAGAGAGAGAGAGAGAGGGACAGAGAGAGAGAGGGACAGGGAGAGAGAGGGACAGGGAGAGAGAGAGGGACAGGGAGAGAGAGGGACAGGGAGAGAGAGAGAGGGACAGGGAGAGAGAGCGACAGGGAGAGAGAGAGAGAGAGAGAGGGACAGAGAGAGAGAGGCAGGGAGAGAGTGAGGGACAGGGAGAGAGGCGAGGGACAGAGAGAGAGAGGGAGGGATAGGGAGGGAGAGAGAGAGGGACAGGGAGAGAGAGAGAGAGAGGAACAGGGAGAGGGAGAGAGAGAGGGACAGGGAGAGAGAGGGACAGAGAGAGAGTGAGGGGCAATGAGAGAGAGAGAGAGGGACAGGGAGAGAGAGAGAGGGACTTTGAGAGAGAGAGAGGGACAGGGAGAGAGAGAGAGGGACAGGGAGAGAGAGAGAGAGTGACAGGGTGATAGAGAGAGGGACAGGGAGAGAGAGAGGGACAGGGAGAGAGAGAGAGAGAGAGAGGGACAGAGAGAGAGAGAGGGACAGGGAGAGAGTGAGGGACTGGGAGAGAGAGGGACAGAGAGAGAGAGAGTGAGGGACAGGGAGAGAGAGAGAGAGTGACAGGGAGAGAGAGAGAGGGACAGGGAGAGAGAGAGGGACAGGGAGAGAGTGAGAGAGAGAGGGACAGAGAGAGAGAGAGGGACAGGGAGAGAGTGAGGGACTGGG
>NW_027310921.1:0-40637 GCF_047496795.1 Chiloscyllium punctatum | reverse complement strand
TTGGGGATCGGTACGGGGAGAGAGAGGGGGGGGACAGTGGGATTAGATTGGGGAACGGTACGGGGAGAGAGAGAGAGAGACCGGGGGGACAGTGGGATTAGATTGGGGATCGGTACGGGGAGAGAGAGAGAGAGAGGGGGGACAGGGGGATTAGATTGGGGATCGGTACGGGGAGGGTGAGAGAGAGACCGGGGGACAGTGGGATTAGATTGGGGATCGGTACGGGGAGAGAGAGAGAGAGACCGGGGGGACAGTGGGATTAGATTGGGGATCGGTACGGGGAGGGTGAGAGTGTGGGGGGGACAGTGGGATTAGATTGGGGATCGGTATGGGGAGAGTGAGAGAGAGGGGGGACAGTGGGATTAGATTGGGGATCGGTACGGGGAGTGAGAGAGCGGGGGGGGACAGTGGGATTAGATTGGGGATCGGTACGGGGAGGGTGAGAGAGTGGGGGGACCGTGGATTAGATTGGGGATCAGTCCGGGGAGGGTGAGAGAGAGAGTGGGGGGGACAGTGGGATTAGATTGGGGATCGGTACGGGGAGAGTGAGAGAGAGGGGGTACAGTGGGATTAGATTGGGGATGGATACAGGGCTATGGGGAGAGAGAGCGGGGGGACAGTGGATTAGATTGGGGATTGGTACGGGGAGAGTGAGAGAGTGGGGGGGGGTGCAAGGACAGTGGGATTAGATTGGGGATCGGTACGGGGAGAGTGAGAGAGTGGGGGGGACAGTGGGATTAGATTGGGGATCGGTACGGGGAGAGTGAGAGAGTGGGGGGGGGTGCAAGGACAGTGGGATTAGATTGGGGATCGGTACGGGGAGAGTGAGAGAGTGGGGGGACAGTGGGATTAGATTGGGGATCGGTACGGGGAGAGTGAGAGAGAGGGGGACAGTGGGATTAGATTGGGGATCGGTACGGGGAGGGTGAGAGAGTGGGGGGGGGGACAGTGGGATTAGATTGGGGATCGGTACGGGGAGAGAGAGAGAGAGAGAGCGGGGGGGGACAGTGGGATTAGATTGGGGATCGGTACGGGGAGAGTGAGAGAGAGAGTGGGGGGGACAGTGGGATTAGATTGGGGATCGGTTTGGGGAGAGTGAGAGAGTGGGGGGGGACAGTGGGATTAGATTGGGGATCGGTACTGGGAGAGTGAGAGAGAGAGTGGGGGGGACAGTGGGATTAGATTGGGGATCGGTACGGGGAGGGGTGAGAGAGTGGGGGGGGGACAGTGGGATTAGATTGGGGGATCGGTACGGGGAGAGCGAGAGAGTGGGGGGGACAGTGGGATTAGATTGGGGATCGGTACGGGGAGAGAGAGAGAGAGAGGGGGGACAGTGGGATTAGATTGGGGATCGGTACGGGGAGGGTGAGAGGGGGGGACAGTGGGATTAGATTGGGGATCGGTACGGGGAGAGAGAGAGGGGGGACAGTGGGATTAGATTGGGGATCGGTCCGGGGAGAGAGAGAGGGGGGACAGTGGGATTAGATTGGGGATCGGTACGGGGAGGGTGAGAGCGTGGGGGGGGGACAGTGGGATTAGATTGGGGATCGGTACGGGGAGAGTGAGAGAGAGAGAGAGGGGGGACAGAGAGATTAGATTGGGGATCGGTCCGGGGAGAGAGAGAAAGAGACCGGGGGACAGTGGGATTAGATTGGGGATCGGTACGGGGAGGGTGAGAGAGAGAGGGGGGGAAAGTGGGATTAGATTGGGCATCGGTACGGGGAGGGTGAGAGAGTGGGGGGGGACAGTGGGACTAGATTGAGGATCGGTACGGGGAGAGTGAGAGCGCGGGGGGGGGGGACAGTGGGATTAGATTGGGGATCGGTACGGGGAGAGTGAGAAAGTGGGGGGACAGTAGGATTAGAGTGGGGAACTGTCCGGGGAGAGTGAGAGAGAGGGGGACAGTGGGATTAGATTGGGGATCGGTACGGGGAGAGTGAGAGAGAGGGGGGGGACAGTGGGATTAGATTGGGGATCGGTACGGGGAGGGTGAGAGAGTGGGGGGGGGACAGTGGGATTAGATTGGGGATCGGTACGGGGAGGGTGAGAGAGTGGGGGGACAGTGGGATTAGATTGGGGATCGGTACGGGGAGAGAGAGAGGGGGGACAGTGGGATTAGATTGGGGGATCGGTACGGGGAGAGTGAGAGAGAGAGCGGGGGGGTACAGTGGGATTAGATTGGGGATCGGTACGGGGAGAGTGAGAGAGAGAGTGGGGGGGACAGTGGGATTAAATTGGGGATCGGTACGGGGGGGGGGGGGGGGGGGGGGGGGGGGGGGGGGGGGGGGGGGGGGGGGGGGGAGAGCGGGGGAGGGGACAGTGGGGAGGAGAGGGGGGGATCGGGGACGGGGAGGGGGAGAGAGTGAGGGGGGGACAGTGGGATTAGATTGGGGATCGGTACGGGGAGAGTGAGAGAGTGGGGGGACAGTGGGATTAGATTGGGGATCGGTATGGGGAGAGAGAGAGAGCAGGGGGACAGTGGGATTAGATTGGGGATCGGTACGGGGAGAGTGAGAGAGAGAGTGGGGGGGACAGTGGGATTAGATTGGGGATCAGTCCGGGGAGGGTGAGAGAGAGAGTGGGGGGGACAGTGGGATTAGATTGGGGATCGGTACGGGGAGAGTGAGAGAGAGGGGGTACAGTGGGATTAGATTGGGGATGGATACAGGGCTATGGGGAGAGAGAGCGGGGGGACAGTGGGATTAGATTGGGGATTGGTACGGGGAGAGTGAGAGAGTGGGGGGGGGTGCAAGGACAGTGGGATTAGATTGGGGATCGGTACGGGGAGAGTGAGAGAGTGGGGGGACAGTGGGATTAGATTGGGGATCGGTATGGGGAGAGAGAGAGAGCAGGGGGACAGTGGGATTAGATTGGGGATCGGTACGGGGAGAGTGAGAGAGAGAATGGGGGGGACAGTGGGATTAGATTGGGGATCGGTACGGGGAGAGTGAGAGAGAGAGTGGGGGGGGGACAGTGGGATTAGATTGGGGATCGGTCCGGGGAGGGTGAGAGAGAGAGTGGGGGGGACAGTGGGATTAGATTGGGGATCGGTACGGGGAGAGTGAGAGAGAGGGGGGACAGTGGGATTAGATTGGGGATGGATACAGGGCTATGGGGAGAGCGAGCGGGGGGACAGTGGGATTAGATTGGGGATTGGTACAGGGAGAGTGAGAGAGTGGGGGGGGGTGCGAGGACAGTGGGATTAGGTTGGGGATCGGTACGGGGAGAGTGAGAGAGTGGGGGGACAGTGGGAGTAGATTGGGGATCGGTATGGGGAGAGAGAGAGAGCAGGGGGACAGTGGGATTAGATTGGGGATCGGTACGGGGAGAGTGAGAGAGAGAGTGGGGGGGACAGTGGGATTAGATTGGGGATCGGTACGGGGAGAGTGAGAGAGCGGGGGGACAGTGGGATTAGATTGGGGATCGGTACGGGGAGAGTGAGAGAGTGGGGGGACAGTGGGATTAGATTGGGGATCGGTATGGGGAGAGAGAGAGAGCAGGGGGACAGTGGGATTAGATTGGGGATCGGTACGGGGAGAGTGAGAGAGAGAGTGGGGGGGACAGTGGGATTAGATTGGGGATCAGTCCGGGGAGGGTGAGAGAGAGAGTGGGGGGGACAGTGGGATTAGATTGGGGATCGGTACGGGGAGAGTGAGAGAGAGGGGGTACAGTGGGATTAGATTGGGGATGGATACAGGGCTATAGGGAGAGAGAGCGGGGGGACAGTGGGATTAGATTGGGGATTGGTACGGGGAGAGTGAGAGAGTGGGGGGGGGTGCAAGGACAGTGGGATTAGATTGGGGATCGGTACGGGGAGAGTGAGAGAGTGGGGGGACAGTGGGATTAGATTGGGGATCGGTACGGGGAGAGTGAGAGAGAGAGCGGGGGGACAGTGGGATTAGATTGGGGATCGGTACGGGGAGAGTGAGAGAGAGGGGGGGACAGTGGGATTAGATTGGGGATCGGTACGGGGAGAGAGAGAGAGTGGGGGGACAGTGGGAGTAGATTGGGGATCGGTATGGGGAGAGAGAGAGAGCAGGGCGACAGTGGGATTAGATTGGGGATCGGTACGGGGAGAGTGAGAGAGAGAGTGGGGGGGACAGTGGGATTAGATTGGGGATCGGTATGGGGAGAGTGAGAGAGCGGGGGGACAGTGGGATTAGATTGGGGATCGGTACGGGGAGAGTGAGAGAGAGAGTGGGGGGGACAGTGGGATTAGATTGGGGATCGGTACGGGGAGAGTGAGAGAGAGAGCGGGGGGACAGTGGGATTAGATTGGGGATCGGTACGGGGAGAGTGAGAGAGAGGGGGACAGTGGGATTAGATTGGGGATCGGTACGGGGAGGGTGAGAGAGTGGGGGGGGACAGTGGGATTAGATTGGGGATCGGTACGGGGAGAGAGAGAGAGAGAGAGAGCGGGGGGGACAGTGGGATTAGATTGGGGATCGGTACGGGGAGAGTGAGAGAGAGAGTGGGGGGGACAGTGGGATTAGATTGGGGATCGGTTTGGGGAGAGTGAGAGAGTGGGGGGGGACAGTGGGATTAGATTGGGGATCGGTACGGGGAGAGCGAGAGAGTGGGGGGACAGTGGGATTAGATTGGGGATCGGTACGGGGAGGGTGAGAGAGTGGGGGGGACAGTGGGACTAGATTGAGGATCGGTACGGGGAGAGTGAGAGCGCGGGGGGGGGGACAGTGGGATTAGATTGGGGATCGGTACGGGGAGAGTGAGAAAGTGGGGGGACAGTAGGATTAGACTGGGGAACGGTCCGGGGAGAGTGAGAGAGAGGGGGACAGTGGGATTAGATTGGGGATCGGTACGGGGAGAGTGAGAGAGAGGGGGGGACAGTGGGATTAGATTGGGGATCGGTACGGGGAGAGTGAGAGAGAGAGAGGGGGGACAGTGGGATTAGATTGGGGATCGGTCCGGGGAGGGTGAGAGAGTGGGGGGGACAGTGGGATTAGATTGGGGATCGGTACGGGGAGAGAGAGAGAGAGAGCGGGGGGACAGTGGGATTAGATTGGGGATTGGTACGGGGAGAGTGAGAGAGTGGGGCGGGGTGCGAGGACAGTGGGATTAGATTGGGGATCGGTACGGGGAGAGTCAGAGAGTGGGGGGACAGTGGGATTAGATTGGGGATCGGTATGGGGAGAGAGAGAGAGCAGGGGGACAGTGGGATTAGATTGGGGATCGGTACGGGGAGAGAGAGAGAGAGAGAGAGGGGGGGGGACAGTGGGATTAGATTGGGGATCGGTACGGGGAGAGTGAGAGAGTGGGGGGACAGTGGGATTAGATTGGGGATCGGTATGGGGAGAGAGAGAGAGCAGGGGGACAGTGGGATTAGATTGGGGATCGGTACGGGGAGAGTGAGAGAGAGAGTGGGGGGGGACAGTGGGATTAGATTGGGGATCGGTACGGGGAGAGTGAGAGAGTGGGGGGACAGTGGGATTAGATTGGGGATCGGTACGGGGAGAGTGAGAGAGAGAGTGGGGGGGGGACAGTGGGATTAGATTGGGGATCGGTCCGGGGAGGGTGAGAGAGAGAGTGGGGGGGACAGTGGGATTAGATTGGGGATCGGTACGGGGAGAGTGAGAGAGAGGGGGGACAGTGGGATTAGATTGGGGATGGATACAGGGCTATGGGGAGAGAGAGCGGGGGGACAGTGGGATTAGATTGGGGATTGGTACAGGGAGAGTGAGAGAGTGGGGGGGGGTGCGAGGACAGTGGGATTAGATTGGGGATCGGTACGGGGAGAGTGAGAGAGTGGGGGGACAGTGGGATTAGATTGGGGATCGGTACGGGGAGAGTGAGAGAGTGGGGGGGACAGTGGGATTAGATTGGGGATCGGTACGGGGAGAGTGAGAGAGTGGGGGGGACAGTGGGAGTAGATTGGGGATCAGTACGGGGAGAGTGAGAGAGTGGGGGGACAGTGGGAGTAGATTGGGGATCGGTATGGGGAGAGAGAGAGAGAGAGTGGGGGGGACAGTGGGATTAGATTGGGGATCGGTATGGGGAGAGTGAGAGAGAGAGGGGGGACAGTGGGATTAGATTGGGGATCGGTACGGGGAGGGAGAGAGAGAGAGAGAGTGGGGGGGACAGTGGGATTAGATTGGGGATCGGTACGGGGAGAGTGAGAGAGTGGGGGGGACAGTGGGAGTAGATTGGGGATCAGTACGGGGAGAGTGAGAGAGTGGGGGGACAGTGGGATTAGATTGGGGATCGGTACGGGGAGAGTGAGAGAGAGAGTGGGGGGGACAGTGGGATTAGATTGGGGATCGGTATGGGGAGAGTGAGAGAGTGGGGGGGACAGTGGGATTAGATTGGGGATCGGTACGGGGAGAGAGAGAGAGAGAGAGAGCGGGGGGGACAGTGGGATTAGATTGGGGATCGGTACGGGGAGAGTGAGAGAGAGAGCGGGGGGACAGTGGGATTAGATTGGGGATCGGTACGGGGAGAGTGAGAGAGAGGGGGACAGTGGGATTAGATTGGGGATCGGTACGGGGAGGGTGAGAGAGTGGGGGGGGACAGTGGGATTAGATTGGGGATCGGTACGGGGAGAGAGAGAGAGAGAGAGCGGGGGGGACAGTGGGATTAGATTGGGGATCGGTACGGGGAGACTGAGAGAGAGAGTGGGGGGGACAGTGGGATTAGATTGGGGATCGGTACGGGGAGAGTGAGAGAGTGGGGGGGGACAGTGGGATTAGATTGGGGATCGGTACGGGGAGAGCGAGAGAGTGGGGGGACAGTGGGATTAGATTGGGGATCGGTACGGGGAGGGTGAGAGAGTGGGGGGGGACAGTGGGACTAGATTGAGGATCGGTACGGGGAGAGTGAGAGAGTGGGGGGACAGTGGGATTAGATTGGGGATCGGTATGGGGAGAGAGAGAGAGCAGGGGGACAGTGGGATTAGATTGGGGATCGGTACGGGGAGAGTGAGAGAGAGAGTGGGGGGGACAGTGGGATTAGATTGGGGATCAGTCCGGGGAGGGTGAGAGAGAGAGTGGGGGGGACAGTGGGATTAGATTGGGGATCGGTACGGGGAGAGTGAGAGAGAGGGGGTACAGTGGGATTAGATTGGGGATGGATACAGGGCTATGGGGAGAGAGAGCGGGGGGACAGTGGGATTAGATTGGGGATCGGTACGGGGAGAGTGAGAGAGAGAGTGGGGGGGACAGTGGGATTAGATTGGGGATCGGTATGGGGAGAGTGAGAGAGCGGGGGGACAGTGGGATTAGATTGGGGATCGGTACGGGGAGAGTGAGAGAGTGGGGGGACAGTGGGATTAGATTGGGGATCGGTATGGGGAGAGAGAGAGAGCAGGGGGACAGTGGGATTAGATTGGGGATCGGTACGGGGAGAGTGAGAGAGAGAGTGGGGGGGACAGTGGGATTAGATTGGGGATCGGTACGGGGAGAGTGAGAGAGAGAGTGGGGGGGGGACAGTGGGATTAGATTGGGGATCGGTCCGGGGAGGGTGAGAGAGAGAGTGGGGGGGACAGTGGGATTAGATTGGGGATCGGTACGGGGAGAGTGAGAGAGAGGGGGGACAGTGGGATTAGATTGGGGATGGATACAGGGCTATGGGGAGAGCGAGCGGGGGGACAGTGGGATTAGATTGGGGATTGGTACAGGGAGAGTGAGAGAGTGGGGGGGGGTGCGAGGACAGTGGGATTAGATTGGGGATCGGTACGGGGAGAGTGAGAGAGTGGGGGGACAGTGGGATTAGATTGGGGATCGGTATGGGGAGAGAGAGAGAGCAGGGGGACAGTGGGATTAGATTGGGGATCGGTACGGGGAGAGTGAGAGAGTGGGGGGACAGTGGGAGTAGATTGGGGATCGGTATGGGGAGAGAGAGAGAGCAGGGGGACAGTGGGATTAGATTGGGGATCGGTACGGGGAGAGTGAGAGAGAGAGTGGGGGGGACAGTGGGATTAGATTGGGGATCGGTACG
Organism: Chiloscyllium punctatum; assembly: GCF_047496795.1. Classification (NCBI taxonomy): domain Eukaryota; kingdom Metazoa; phylum Chordata; class Chondrichthyes; order Orectolobiformes; family Hemiscylliidae; genus Chiloscyllium; species Chiloscyllium punctatum. Next base: position 32,687 of record NW_027310921.1, on the reverse strand, counting down.
GGGAGAGTGAGAGAGCGGGGGGACAGTGGGATTAGATTGGGGATCGGTACGGGGAGAGTGAGAGAGTGGGGGGACAGTGGGATTAGATTGGGGATCGGTATGGGGAGAGAGAGAGAGCAGGGGGACAGTGGGATTAGATTGGGGATCGGTACGGGGAGAGTGAGAGAGAGAGTGGGGGGGACAGTGGGATTAGATTGGGGATCAGTCCGGGGAGGGTGAGAGAGAGAGGGGGGACAGTGGGATTAGATTGGGGATCGGTCCGGGGAGAGTGAGAGAGAGGGGGTACAGTGGGATTAGATTGGGGATGGATACAGGGCTATAGGGAGAGAGAGCGGGGGGACAGTGGGATTAGATTGGGGATTGGTACGGGGAGAGTGAGAGAGTGGGGGGGGGTGCAAGGACAGTGGGATTAGATTGGGGATCGGTACGGGGAGAGTGAGAGAGTGGGGGGACAGTGGGATTAGATTGGGGATCGGTACGGGGAGAGTGAGAGAGTGGGGGGACAGTGGGATTAGATTGGGGATCGGTATGGGGAGAGTGAGAGAGAGAGCGGGGGGACAGTGGGATTAGATTGGGGATCGGTACGGGGAGAGTGAGAGAGAGGGGGGGACAGTGGGATTAGATTGGGGATCGGTACGGGGAGAGAGAGAGAGCAGGGGGACAGTGGGATTAGATTGGGGATCGGTACGGGGAGAGTGAGAGAGAGAGTGGGGGGGACAGTGGGATTAGATTGGGGATCGGTACGGGGAGAGTGAGAGAGAGAGTGGGGGGGGGACAGTGGGATTAGATTGGGGATCGGTACGGGGAGAGTGAGAGAGAGAGTGGGGGGGACAGTGGGATTAGATTGGGGATCGGTACGGGGAGAGTGAGAGAGAGAGTGGGGGGCACAGTGGGATTAGATTGGGGATCGGTCCGGGGAGGGTGAGAGAGAGGGGGACAGTGGGATTAGGTTGGGGATCGGTACGGGGAGAGTGAGAGAGTGGGGGGACAGTGGGAGTAGATTGGGGATCGGTATGGGGAGAGAGAGAGAGCAGGGCGACAGTGGGATTAGATTGGGGATCGGTACGGGGAGAGTGAGAGAGAGAGTGGGGGGGACAGTGGGATTAGATTGGGGATCGGTATGGGGAGAGTGAGAGAGCGGGGGGACAGTGGGATTAGATTGGGGATCGGTACGGGGAGAGTGAGAGAGAGAGTGGGGGGGACAGTGGGATTAGATTGGGGATCGGTACGGGGAGAGTGAGAGAGAGAGCGGGGGGACAGTGGGATTAGATTGGGGATCGGTACGGGGAGAGTGAGAGAGAGGGGGACAGTGGGATTAGATTGGGGATCGGTACGGGGAGGGTGAGAGAGTGGGGGGGGACAGTGGGATTAGATTGGGGATCGGTACGGGGAGAGAGAGAGAGAGAGAGAGCGGGGGGGACAGTGGGATTAGATTGGGGATCGGTACGGGGAGAGTGAGAGAGAGAGTGTGGGGGACAGTGGGATTAGATTGGGGATCGGTTTGGGGAGAGTGAGAGAGTGGGGGGGGACAGTGGGATTAGATTGGGGATCGGTACGGGGAGAGCGAGAGAGTGGGGGGACAGTGGGATTAGATTGGGGATCGGTACGGGGAGGGTGAGAGAGTGGGGGGGACAGTGGGACTAGATTGAGGATCGGTACGGGGAGAGTGAGAGCGCGGGGGGGGGGGGACAGTGGGATTAGATTGGGGATCGGTACGGGGAGAGTGAGAAAGTGGGGGGACAGTAGGATTAGACTGGGGAACGGTCCGGGGAGAGTGAGAGAGAGGGGGACAGTGGGATAAGATTGGGGATCGGTACGGGGAGAGTGAGAGAGAGGGGGGGACAGTGGGATTAGATTGGGGATCGGTACGGGGAGAGTGAGAGAGTGGGGGGGACAGTGGGATTAGATTGGGGATCGGTACGGGGAGAGAGAGAGAGAGAGCGGGGGGACAGTGGGATTAGATTGGGGATTGGTACGGGGAGAGTGAGAGAGTGGGGGGGGGTGCGAGGACAGTGGGATTAGATTGGGGATCGGTACGGGGAGAGTGAGAGAGTGGGGGGACAGTGGGATTAGATTGGGGATCGGTATGGGGAGAGAGAGAGAGCAGGGGGACAGTGGGATTAGATTGGGGATCGGTACGGGGAGAGAGAGAGAGAGAGAGAGAGGGGGGGGGACAGTGGGATTAGATTCGGGATCGGTACGGGGAGAGTGAGAGAGTGGGGGGACAGTGGGATTAGATTGGGGATCGGTATGGGGAGAGAGAGAGAGCAGGGGGACAGTGGGATTAGATTGGGGATCGGTACGGGGAGAGTGAGAGAGAGAGTGGGGGGGACAGTGGGATTAGATTGGGGATCGGTACGGGGAGAGTGAGAGAGTGGGGGGACAGTGGGATTAGATTGGGGATCGGTACGGGGAGAGTGAGAGAGAGAGTGGGGGGGGGACAGTGGGATTAGATTGGGGATCGGTCCGGGGAGGGTGAGAGAGAGAGTGGGGGGGACAGTGGGATTAGATTGGGGATCGGTACGGGGAGAGTGAGAGAGAGGGGGGACAGTGGGATTAGATTGGGGATGGATACAGGGCTATGGGGAGAGAGAGCGGGGGGACAGTGGGATTAGATTGGGGATTGGTACAGGGAGAGTGAGAGAGTGGGGGGGGGTGCGAGGACAGTGGGATTAGGTTGGGGATCGGTACGGGGAGAGTGAGAGAGTGGGGGGACAGTGGGAGTAGATTGGGGATCGGTATGGGGAGAGAGAGAGAGCAGGGGGACAGTGGGATTAGATTGGGGATCGGTACGGGGAGAGTGAGAGAGAGAGTGGGGGGGACAGTGGGATTAGATTGGGGATCGGTATGGGGAGAGTGAGAGAGCGGGGGGACAGTGGGATTAGATTGGGGATCGGTACGGGGAGAGAGAGAGAGAGAGAGAGAGCGGGGGGGACAGTGGGATTAGATTGGGGATCGGTACGGGGAGAGTGAGAGAGAGAGCGGGGGGACAGTGGGATTAGATTGGGGATCGGTACGGGGAGAGTGAGAGAGAGGGGGACAGTGGGATGAGATTGGGGATCGGTACGGGGAGGGTGAGAGAGTGGGGGGGGACAGTGGGATTAGATTGGGGATCGGTACGGGGAGAGAGAGAGAGAGAGAGCGGGGGGGACAGTGGGATTAGATTGGGGATCGGTACGGGGAGACTGAGAGAGAGAGTGGGGGGGACAGTGGGATTAGATTGGGGATCGGTACGGGGAGAGTGAGAGAGTGGGGGGGGACAGTGGGATTAGATTGGGGATCGGTACGGGGAGAGCGAGAGAGTGGGGGGACAGTGGGATTAGATTGGGGATCGGTACGGGGAGGGTGAGAGAGTGGGGGGGGACAGTGGGACTAGATTGAGGATCGGTACGGGGAGAGTGAGAGCGCGGGGGGGGGGGACAGTGGGATTAGATTGGGGATCGGTACGGGGAGAGTGAGAAAGTGGGGGGACAGTAGGATTAGACTGGGGAACGGTCCGGGGAGAGTGAGAGAGAGGGGGACAGTGGGATTAGATTGGGGATCGGTACGGGGAGAGTGAGAGAGAGGGGGGGACAGTGGGATTAGATTGGGGATCGGTACGGGGAGGGTGAGAGAGTGGGGGGGGACAGTGGGATTAGATTGGGGATCGGTACGGGGAGGGTGAGAGAGTGGGGGGACAGTGGGATTAGATTGGGGATCGGTACGGGGAGAGAGAGAGGGGGGACAGTGGGATTAGATTGGGGATCGGTATGGGGAGAGTGAGAGAGAGAGCGGGGGGGACAGTGGGATTAGATTGGGGATCGGTACGGGGAGAGTGAGAGAGAGAGTGGGGGGGACAGTGGGATTAGATTGGGGATCGGTACGGGGAGAGTGAGAGAGAGGGGGGGGGACAGTGGGATTAGATTGGGGATCGGTACGGGGAGAGTGAGAGAGTGGGGGGACAGTGGGATTAGATTGGGGATCGGTACAGGGAGGGTGAGAGCGTGGGAGGGACAGTGGGATTAGATTGGGGATCGGTACGGGGAGGGTGAGAGTGTGGGGGGGACAGTGGGATTAGATTGGGGATCGGTATGGGGAGAGAGAGAGAGAGAGGGGGACAGTGGGATTAGATTGGGGATCGGTACGGGGAGAGAGAGAGAGAGAGGGGGGACAGTGGGATTAGATTGGGGATCGGTACGGGGAGAGAGAGAGAGAGAGGGGGGACAGTGGGATTAGATTGGGGATCGGTACGGGGAGAGTGAGAGAGAGGGGGGGGGTGCGAGGACAGTGGGATTAGATTGGGGATCGGTACGGGGAGAGAGAGAGAGAGAGGGGGGACAGTGGGATTAGATTGGGGATCGGTACGGGGAGAGAGAGAGAGCGAGGGGGGGACAGTGGGATTAGATTGGGGATCGGTAGGGGGAGGGTGAGAGAGTGAGGGGGACAGTGGGATTAGATTGGGGATCGGTACGGGGAGAGTGAGAGAGTGGGGGGACAGTGGGATTAGATTGGGGATCGGTACGGGGAGAGAGAGAGAGAGAGTGGGGGGGACAGTGGGATTAGATTGGGGATCGGTATGGGGAGAGAGAGAGAGAGAGGGGGGACAGTGGGATTAGATTGGGGATCGGTACGGGGAGAGTGAGAGAGAGAGTGGGGGGGACAGTGGGATTAGATTGGGGATCGGTATGGGGAGAGTGAGAGAGAGAGTGGGGGGGACAGTGGGATTAGATTGGGGATCGGTATGGGGAGAGAGAGAGAGCAGGGGGACAGTGGGATTAGATTGGGAATCGGTACGGGGAGAGTGAGAGAGAGAGTGGGGGGGACAGTGGGATTAGATTGGGGATCGGTATGGGGAGAGTGAGAGAGCGGGGGGACAGTGGGATTAGATTGGGGATCGGTACGGGGAGAGTGAGAGAGAGAGTGGGGGGGACAGTGGGATTAGATTGGGGATCGGTACGGGGAGAGTGAGAGAGAGAGCGGGGGGACAGTGGGATTAGATTGGGGATCGGTACGGGGAGAGTGAGAGAGAGGGGGACAGTGGGATTAGATTGGGGATCGGTACGGGGAGGGTGAGAGAGTGGGGGGGGACAGTGGGATTAGATTGGGGATCGGTACGGGGAGAGAGAGAGAGAGAGAGAGCGGGGGGGACAGTGGGATTAGATTGGGGATCGGTACGGGGAGAGTGAGAGAGAGAGTGGGGGGGACAGTGGGATTAGATTGGGGATCGGTTTGGGGAGAGTGAGAGAGTGGGGGGGGACAGTGGGATTAGATTGGGGATCGGTACGGGGAGAGCGAGAGAGTGGGGGGACAGTGGGATTAGATTGGGGATCGGTACGGGGAGAGAGAGAGAGAGAGAGCGGGGGGGACAGTGGGATTAGATTGGGGATCGGTACGGGGAGACAGAGAGAGAGTGGGGGGGGACAGTGGGACTAGATTGAGGATCGGTACGGGGAGAGTGAGAGCGCGGGGGGGGGGACAGTGGGATTAGATTGGGGATCGGTACGGGGAGAGTGAGAAAGTGGGGGGACAGGAGGATTAGACTGGGGAACGGTCCGGGGAGAGTGAGAGAGAGGGGGACAGTGGGATTAGATTGGGGATCGGTACGGGGAGAGTGAGAGAGAGGGGGGGACAGTGGGATTAGATTGGGGATCGGTACGGGGAGAGTGAGAGAGAGGGGGGGACAGTGGGATTAGATTGGGGATCGGTACGGGGAGGGTGAGAGAGTGGGGGGGGACAGTGGGATTAGATTGGGGATCGGTACGGGGAGGGTGAGAGAGTGGGGGGACAGTGGGATTAGATTGGGGATCGGTACGGGGAGAGAGAGAGGGGGGACAGTGGGATTAGATTGGGGATCGGTACGGGGAGAGTGAGAGAGAGAGCGGGGGGGACAGTGGGATTAGATTGGGGATCGGTATGGGGAGAGTGAGAGAGCGGGGGGACAGTGGGATTAGATTGGGGATCGGTACGGGGAGAGAGAGAGAGTGGGGGGGACAGTGGGATTAGATTGGGGATCGGTACGGGGAGAGTGAGAGAGTGGGGGGACAGTGGGATTAGATTGGGGATCGGTACGGGGAGAGTGAGAGAGAGGGGGGGGGTGCGAGGACAGTGGGATTAGATTGGGGATCGGTACGGGGAGAGTGAGAGAGAGAGTGGGGGGGACAGTGGGATTAGATTGGGGATCGGTACGGGGAGGGTGAGCGAGTGGGGGGGGACAGTGGGACTAGATTGAGGATCGGTACGGGGAGAGTGAGAGCGCGGGGGGGGGGACAGTGGGATTAGATTGGGGATCGGTACGGGGAGAGTGAGAGAGAGAGTGGGGGGACAGTGGGATTAGATTGGGGAACGGTCCGGGGAGAGTGAGAGAGAGGGGGACAGTGGGATTAGATTGGGGATCGGTACGGGGAGAGTGAGAGAGAGGGGGGGACAGTGGGATTAGATTGGGGATCGGTACGGGGAGGGTGAGAGAGTGGGGGGGGACAGTGGGATTAGATTGGGGATCGGTACGGGGAGGGTGAGAGAGTGGGGGGACAGTGGGATTAGATTGGGGATCGGTACGGGGAGAGAGAGAGGGGGGACAGTGGGATTAGATTGGGGATCGGTACGGGGAGAGTGAGAGAGAGAGCGGGGGGGACAGTGGGATTAGATTGGGGATCGGTACGGGGAGAGTGAGAGAGAGAGTGGGGGGGACAGTGGGATTAGATTGGGGATCGGTCCGGGGAGAGTGAGAGAGATGGGGACAGTGGGATTAGATTGGGGATCGGTACGGGGAGAGAGAGAGAGAGAGGGGGGACAGTGGGATTAGATTGGGGATCGGTACGGGGAGAGTGAGAGAGAGGGGGGGGGCTGCGAGGACAGTGGGATTAGATTGGGGATCGGTACGGGGAGAGAGAGAGAGAGAGGGGGGGACAGTGGGATTAGATTGGGGATCGGTACGGGGAGAGAGAGAGAGAGAGGGGGGGACAGTGGGATTAGATTGGGGATCAGTACGGGGAGGGTGAGAGAGAGGGGGGACAGTGGGATTAGATTGGGGATCGGTACGGGGAGAGAGAGAGGGGGGACAGTGGGATTAGATTGGGGATCGGTACGGGGAGAGAGAGAGAGCGAGGGGGGGACAGTGGGATTAGATTGGGGATCGGTACGGGGAGGGTGAGAGAGTGAGGGGGACAGTGGGATTAGATTGGGGATCGGTACGGGGAGAGTGAGAGAGTGGGGGGACAGTGGGATTAGATTGGGGATCGGTACGGGGAGAGTGAGAGAGAGAGTGGGGGGGACAGTGGGATTAGATTGGGGATCAGTCCGGGGAGGGTGAGAGAGAGAGTGGGGGGGGACAGTGGGATTAGATTGGGGATCGGTACGGGGAGAGTGAGAGAGAGGGGGTACAGTGGGATTAGATTGGGGATGGATACAGGGCTATGGGGAGAGAGAGCGGGGGGACAGTGGGATTAGATTGGGGATTGGTACGGGGAGAGTGAGAGAGTGGGGGGGGGTGCAAGGACAGTGGGATTAGATTGGGGATCGGTACGGGGAGAGTGAGAGAGTGGGGGGACAGTGGGATTAGATTGGGGATCGGTATGGGGAGAGAGAGAGAGCAGGGGGACAGTGGGATTAGATTGGGGATCGGTACGGGGAGAGTGAGAGAGAGAGTGGGGGGGACAGTGGGATTAGATTGGGGATCGGTATGGGGAGAGTGAGAGAGCGGGGGGACAGTGGGATTAGATTGGGGATCGGTACGGGGAGAGTGAGAGAGAGAGTGGGGGGGACAGTGGGATTAGATTGGGGATCGGTACGGGGAGAGTGAGAGAGAGAGCGGGGGGACAGTGGGATTAGATTGGGGATCGGTACGGGGAGAGTGAGAGAGAGGGGGACAGTGGGATTAGATTGGGGATCGGTACGGGGAGGGTGAGAGAGTGGGGGGGGACAGTGGGATTAGATTGGGGATCGGTACGGGGAGAGAGAGAGAGAGAGAGAGAGCGGGGGGGACAGTGGGATTAGATTGGGGATCGGTACGGGGAGAGTGAGAGAGAGAGAGTGGGGGACAGTGGGATTAGATTGGGGATCGGTACGGGGAGAGTGAGAGAGAGGGGGGGACAGTGGGATTAGATTGGGGATCGGTACGGGGAGGGTGAGAGAGTGGGGGGACAGTGGGATTAGATTGGGGATCGGTACGGGGAGGGTGAGAGAGTGGGGGGACAGTGGGATTAGATTGGGGATCGGTACGGGGAGAGAGAGAGGGGGGACAGTGGGATTAGATTGGGGATCGGTACGGGGAGAGTGAGAGAGAGAGCGGGGGGGACAGTGGGATTAGATTGGGGATCGGTATGGGGAGAGTGAGAGAGCGGGGGGACAGTGGGATTAGATTGGGGATCGGTACGGGGAGAGAGAGAGAGTGGGGGGGACAGTGGGATTAGATTGGGGATCGGTACGGGGAGAGTGAGAGAGTGGGGGGGACAGTGGGATTAGATTGGGGATCGGTACGGGGAGAGTGAGAGAGTGGGGGGACAGTGGGATTAGATTGGGGATCGGTACGGGGAGAGTGAGAGAGAGGGGGGGGGTGCGAGGACAGTGGGATTAGATTGGGGATCGGTACGGGGAGAGTGAGAGAGAGAGTGGGGGGGACAGTGGGATTAGATTGGGGATCGGTACGGGGAGGGTGAGAGAGTGGGGGGGGACAGTGGGACTAGATTGAGGATCGGTACGGGGAGAGTGAGAGCGCGGGGGGGGGGACAGTGGGATTAGATTGGGGATCGGTACGGGGAGAGTGAGAAAGTGGGGGGACAGTAGGATTAGACTGGGGAACGGTCCGGGGAGAGTGAGAGAGAGGGGGACAGTGGGATTAGATTGGGGATCGGTACGGGGAGAGTGAGAGAGAGGGGGGGACAGTGGGATTAGATTGGGGATCGGTACGGGGAGGGTGAGAGAGTGGGGGGGGACAGTGGGATTAGATTGGGGATCGGTACGGGGAGAGTGAGAGAGTGGGGGGGACAGTGGGATTAGATTGGGGATCGGTTTGGGGAGAGTGAGAGAGTGGGGGGGGACAGTGGGATTAGATTGGGGATCGGTACGGGGAGGGTGAGAGAGTGGGGGGACAGTGGGATTATATTGGGGATCGGTACGGGGAGAGAGAGAGGGGGGACAGTGGGATTAGATTGGGGATCGGTACGGGGAGAGTGAGAGAGAGAGCGGGGGGGACAGTGGGATTAGATTGGGGATCGGTACGGGGAGAGTGAGAGAGAGAGTGGGGGGGACAGTGGGATTAGATTGGGGATCGGTCCGGGGAGAGTGAGAGAGATGGGGACAGTGGGATTAGATTGGGGATCGGTACGGGGAGAGAGAGAGAGAGAGGGGGGACAGTGGGATTAGATTGGGGATCGGTACGGGGAGGGTGAGAGAGAGAGGGGGGACAGTGGGATTAGATTGGGGATCGGTACGGGGAGAGTGAGAGAGGGGGGGGGGCTGCGAGGACAGTGGGATTAGATTGGGGATCGGTACGGGGAGAGAGAGAGAGAGAGGGGGGGACAGTGGGATTAGATTGGGGATCGGTACGGGGAGAGAGAGAGAGAGAGGGGGGGACAGTGGGATTAGATTGGGGATCAGTACGGGGAGGGTGAGAGAGAGGGGGGACAGTGGGATTAGATTGGGGATCGGTACGGGGAGAGAGAGAGGGGGGACAGTGGGATTAGATTGGGGATCGGTACGGGGAGAGAGAGAGAGCGAGGGGGGGACAGTGGGATTAGATTGGGGATCGGTACGGGGAGGGTGAGAGAGTGAGGGGGACAGTGGGATTAGATTGGGGATCGGTACGGGGAGAGTGAGAGAGTGGGGGGACAGTGGGATTAGATTGGGGATCGGTATGGGGAGAGAGAGAGAGCAGGGGGACAGTGGGATTAGATTGGGGATCGGTACGGGGAGAGTGAGAGAGAGAGTGGGGGGGACAGTGGGATTAGATTGGGGATCAGTCCGGGGAGGGTGAGAGAGAGAGTGGGGGGGACAGTGGGATTAGATTGGGGATCGGTACGGGGAGAGTGAGAGAGAGGGGGTACAGTGGGATTAGATTGGGGATGGATACAGGGCTATGGGGAGAGAGAGCGGGGGGACAGTGGGATTAGATTGGGGATTGGTACGGGGAGAGTGAGAGTGTGGGGGGGGGTGCAAGGACAGTGGGATTAGATTGGGGATCGGTACGGGGAGAGTGAGAGAGTGGGGGGACAGTGGGATTAGATTGGGGATCGGTATGGGGAGAGAGAGAGAGCAGGGGGACAGTGGGATTAGATTGGGGATCGGTACGGGGAGAGTGAGAGAGAGAGTGGGGGGGACAGTGGGATTAGATTGGGGATCGGTATGGGGAGAGTGAGAGAGCGGGGGGACAGTGGGATTAGATTGGGGATCGGTACGGGGAGAGTGAGAGAGAGAGTGGGGGGGACAGTGGGATTAGATTGGGGATCGGTACGGGGAGAGTGAGAGAGAGAGCGGGGGGACAGTGGGATTAGATTGGGGATCGGTACGGGGAGAGTGAGAGAGAGGGGGACAGTGGGATTAGATTGGGGATCGGTACGGGGAGGGTGAGAGAGTGGGGGGGGACAGTGGGATTAGATTGGGGATCGGTACGGGGAGAGAGAGAGAGAGAGAGAGAGAGCGGGGGGGACAGTGGGATTAGATTGGGGATCGGTACGGGGAGAGTGAGAGAGAGAGAGTGGGGGACAGTGGGATTAGATTGGGGATCGGTACGGGGAGAGTGAGAGAGAGGGGGGGACAGTGGGATTAGATTGGGGATCGGTACGGGGAGGGTGAGAGAGTGGGGGGGGACAGTGGGATTAGATTGGGGATCGGTACGGGGAGGGTGAGAGAGTGGGGGGACAGTGGGATTAGATTGGGGATCGGTACGGGGAGAGAGAGAGGGGGGACAGTGGGATTAGATTGGGGATCGGTACGGGGAGAGTGAGAGAGAGAGCGGGGGGGACAGTGGGATTAGATTGGGGATCGGTATGGGGAGAGTGAGAGAGCGGGGGGACAGTGGGATTAGATTGGGGATCGGTACGGGGAGAGAGAGAGAGTGGGGGGGACAGTGGGATAAGATTGGGGATCGGTACGGGGAGAGTGAGAGAGTGGGGGGACAGTGGGATTAGATTGGGGATCGGTACGGGGAGAGTGAGAGAGAGGGGGGGGGTGCGAGGACAGTGGGATTAGATTGGGGATCGGTACGGGGAGAGTGAGAGAGAGAGTGGGGGGGACAGTGGGATTAGATTGGGGATCGGTACGGGGAGGGTGAGAGAGTGGGGGACAGTGGGATTAGATTGAGGATCGGTACGGGGAGAGTGAGAGCGCGGGGGTGGGGACAGTGGGATTAGATTGGGGATCGGTACGGGGAGAGTGAGAAAGTGGGGGGACAGTAGGATTAGACTGGGGAACGGTCCGGGGAGAGTGAGAGAGAGGGGGACAGTGGGATTAGATTGGGGATCGGTACGGGGAGAGTGAGAGAGAGGGGGGGACAGTGGGATTAGATTGGGGATCGGTACGGGGAGGGTGAGAGAGTGGGGGGGGACAGTGGGATTAGATTGGGGATCGGTACGGGGAGGGTGAGAGAGTGGGGGGACAGTGGGATTAGATTGGGGATCGGTACGGGGAGAGAGAGAGGGGGGACAGTGGGATTAGATTGGGGATCGGTACGGGGAGAGTGAGAGAGAGAGCGGGGGGGACAGTGGGATTAGATTGGGGATCGGTACGGGGAGAGTGAGAGAGAGAGTGGGGGGGACAGTGGGATTAGATTGGGGATCGGTCCGGGGAGAGTGAGAGAGATGGGGACAGTGGGATTAGATTGGGGATCGGTACGGGGAGAGAGAGAGAGAGAGGGGGGACAGTGGGATTAGATTGGGGATCGGTACGGGGAGAGTGAGAGAGAGGGGGGGGGGTGCGAGGACAGTGGGATTAGATTGGGGATCGGTACGGGGAGAGAGAGAGAGAGAGGGGGGGACAGTGGGATTAGATTGGGGATCAGTACGGGGAGAGTGAGAGAGTGGGGGGACAGTGGGATTAGATTGGGGATCGGTATGGGGAGAGAGAGAGAGCAGGGGGACAGTGGGATTAGATTGGGGATCGGTACGGGGAGAGTGAGAGAGAGAGTGGGGGGGACAGTGGGATTAGATTGGGGATCAGTCCGGGGAGGGTGAGAGAGAGAGTGGGGGGGACAGTGGGATTAGATTGGGGATCGGTACGGGGAGGGTGAGAGCGTGGGAGGGACAGTGGGATTAGATTGGGGATCGGTACGGGGAGAGTGAGAGAGTGGGGGGACAGTGGGATTAGATTGGGGATCGGTACGGGGAGAGTGAGAGAGAGGGGGACAGTGGGATTAGATTGGGGATCGGTACGGGGAGAGAGAGAGAGTGGGGGGGACAGTGGGATTAGATTGGGGATCGGTACGGGGAGAGTGAGAGAGAGGGGGTACAGTGGGATTAGATTGGGGATGGATACAGGGCTATGGGGAGAGAGAGCGGGGGGACAGTGGGATTAGATTGGGGATTGGTACGGGGAGAGTGAGAGAGTGGGGGGGGGTGCAAGGACAGTGGGATTAGATTGGGGATCGGTACGGGGAGAGTGAGAGAGAGAGTGGGGGGGACAGTGGGATTAGATTGGGGATCGGTATGGGGAGAGTGAGAGAGCGGGGGGACAGTGGGATTAGATTGGGGATCGGTACGGGGAGAGTGAGAGAGAGAGTGGGGGGGACAGTGGGATTAGATTGGGGATCGGTACGGGGAGAGTGAGAGAGAGAGTGGGGGGACAGTGGGATTAGATTGGGGATCGGTACGGGGAGAGTGAGAGAGAGAGCGGGGGGACAGTGGGATTAGATTGGGGATCGGTACGGGGAGAGTGAGAGAGAGGGGGACAGTGGGATTAGATTGGGGATCGGTACGGGGAGGGTGAGAGAGTGGGGGGGGACAGTGGGATTAGATTGGGGATCGGTACGGGGAGAGAGAGAGAGAGAGAGAGAGCGGGGGGGACAGTGGGATTAGATTGGGGATCGGTACGGGGAGAGTGAGAGAGAGAGAGTGGGGGACAGTGGGATTAGATTGGGGATCGGTACGGGGAGAGTGAGAGAGAGGGGGGGACAGTGGGATTAGATTGGGGATCGGTACGGGGAGGGTGAGAGAGTGGGGGGGGACAGTGGGATTAGATTGGGGATCGGTACGGGGAGGGTGAGAGAGTGGGGGGACAGTGGGATTAGATTGGGGATCGGTACGGGGAGAGAGAGAGGGGGGACAGTGGGATTAGATTGGGGATCGGTACGGGGAGAGTGAGAGAGAGAGCGGGGGGGACAGTGGGATTAGATTGGGGATCGGTATGGGGAGAGTGAGAGAGCGGGGGGACAGTGGGATTAGATTGGGGATCGGTACGGGGAGAGAGAGAGAGTGGGGGGGACAGTGGGATTAGATTGGGGATCGGTACGGGGAGAGTGAGAGAGTGGGGGGACAGTGGGATTAGATTGGGGATCGGTACGGGGAGAGTGAGAGAGAGGGGGGGGGTGCGAGGACAGTGGGATTAGATTGGGGATCGGTACGGGGAGAGTGAGAGAGAGAGTGGGGGGGACAGTGGGATTAGATTGGGGATCGGTACGGGGAGGGTGAGAGAGTGGGGGGGGACAGTGGGACTAGATTGAGGATCGGTACGGGGAGGGTGAGAGCGCGGGGGGGGGGACAGTGGGATTAGATTGGGGATCGGTACGGGGAGAGTGAGAGCGCGGGGGGGGGGACAGTGGGATTAGATTGGGGATCGGTACGGGGAGAGTGAGAAAGTGGGGGGACAGTAGGATTAGACTGGGGAACGGTCCGGGGAGAGTGAGAGAGAGGGGGACAGTGGGATTAGATTGGGGATCGGTACGGGGAGAGTGAGAGAGAGGGGGGGACAGTGGGATTAGATTGGGGATCGGTACGGGGAGGGTGAGAGAGTGGGGGGGGACAGTGGGATTAGATTGGGGATCGGTACGGGGAGGGTGAGAGAGTGGGGGGACAGTGGGATTATATTGGGGATCGGTACGGGGAGAGAGAGAGGGGGGACAGTGGGATTAGATTGGGGATCGGTACGGGGAGAGTGAGAGAGAGAGCGGGGGGGACAGTGGGATTAGATTGGGGATCGGTACGGGGAGAGTGAGAGAGAGAGTGGGGGGGACAGTGGGATTAGATTGGGGATCGGTCCGGGGAGAGTGAGAGAGATGGGGACAGTGGGATTAGATTGGGGATCGGTACGGGGAGAGAGAGAGAGAGAGGGGGGACAGTGGGATTAGATTGGGGATCGGTACGGGGAGAGTGAGAGAGAGGGGGGGGGCTGCGAGGACAGTGGGATTAGATTGGGGATCGGTACGGGGAGAGAGAGAGAGAGAGGGGGGGACAGTGGGATTAGATTGGGGATCGGTACGGGGAGAGAGAGAGAGAGAGGGGGGGACAGTGGGATTAGATTGGGGATCAGTACGGGGAGGGTGAGAGAGAGGGGGGACAGTGGGATTAGATTGGGGATCGGTACGGGGAGAGAGAGAGGGGGGACAGTGGGATTAGATTGGGGATCGGTACGGGGAGAGAGAGAGAGCGAGGGGGGGACAGTGGGATTAGATTGGGGATCGGTACGGGGAGGGTGAGAGAGTGAGGGGGACAGTGGGATTAGATTGGGGATCGGTACGGGGAGAGTGAGAGAGTGGGGGGACAGTGGGATTAGATTGGGGATCGGTATGGGGAGAGAGAGAGAGCAGGGGGACAGTGGGATTAGATTGGGGATCGGTACGGGGAGAGTGAGAGAGAGAGTGGGGGGGACAGTGGGATTAGATTGGGGATCAGTCCGGGGAGGGTGAGAGAGAGAGTGGGGGGGACAGTGGGATTAGATTGGGGATCGGTACGGGGAGAGTGAGAGAGAGGGGGTACAGTGGGATTAGATTGGGGATGGATACAGGGCTATGGGGAGAGAGAGCGGGGGGACAGTGGGATTAGATTGGGGATTGGTACGGGGAGAGTGAGAGAGTGGGGGGGGGTGCAAGGACAGTGGGATTAGATTGGGGATCGGTACGGGGAGAGTGAGAGAGTGGGGGGACAGTGGGATTAGATTGGGGATCGGTATGGGGAGAGAGAGAGAGCAGGGGGACAGTGGGATTAGATTGGGGATCGGTACGGGGAGAGTGAGAGAGAGAGTGGGGGGGACAGTGGGATTAGATTGGGGATCGGTATGGGGAGAGTGAGAGAGCGGGGGGACAGTGGGATTAGATTGGGGATCGGTACGGGGAGAGTGAGAGAGAGAGTGGGGGGGACAGTGGGATTAGATTGGGGATCGGTACGGGGAGAGTGAGAGAGAGAGCGGGGGGACAGTGGGATTAGATTGGGGATCGGTACGGGGAGAGTGAGAGAGAGGGGGACAGTGGGATTAGATTGGGGATCGGTACGGGGAGGGTGAGAGAGTGGGGGGGGACAGTGGGATTAGATTGGGGATCGGTACGGGGAGAGAGAGAGAGAGAGAGAGAGCGGGGGGGACAGTGGGATTAGATTGGGGATCGGTACGGGGAGAGTGAGAGAGTGGGGGGGGACAGTGGGATTAGATTGGGGATCGGTACGGGGAGGGTGAGAGAGTGGGGGGACAGTGGGATTAGATTGGGGATCGGTACGGGGAGAGAGAGAGGGGGGACAGTGGGATTAGATTGGGGATCGGTACGGGGAGAGTGAGAGAGAGAGCGGGGGGGACAGTGGGATTAGATTGGGGATCGGTACGGGGAGAGTGAGAGAGTGGGGGGACAGTGGGATTAGATTGGGGATCGGTACGGGGAGAGTGAGAGAGAGGGGGGGGGGTGCGAGGACAGTGGGATTAGATTGGGGATCGGTACGGGGAGAGTGAGAGAGAGAGTGGGGGGGACAGTGGGATTAGATTGGGGATCGGTACGGGGAGAGTGAGAGAGCGGGGGGACAGTGGGATTAGATTGGGGATCGGTACGGGGAGAGTGAGAGAGAGAGTGGGGGGGACAGTGGGATTAGATTGGGGATCGGTACGGGGAGGGTGAGAGAGTGGGGGGGGACAGTGGGACTAGATTGAGGATCGGTACGGGGAGAGTGAGAGCGCGGGGGTGGGGACAGTGGGATTAGATTGGGGATCGGTATGGGGAGAGAGAGAGAGCAGGGGGACAGTGGGATTAGATTGGGGATCGGTACGGGGAGAGTGAGAGAGAGAGTGGGGGGGACAGTGGGATTAGATTGGGGATCAGTCCGGGGAGGGTGAGAGAGTGAGGGGGACAGTGGGATTAGATTGGGGATCGGTACGGGGAGAGTGAGAAAGTGGGGGGACAGTAGGATTAGACTGGGGAACGGTCCGGGGAGAGTGAGAGAGAGGGGGACAGTGGGATTAGATTGGGGATCGGTACGGGGAGAGTGAGAGAGAGGGGGGGACAGTGGGATTAGATTGGGGATCGGTACGGGGAGGGTGAGAGAGTGGGGGGGGACAGTGGGATTAGATTGGGGATCGGTACGGGGAGGGTGAGAGAGTGGGGGGACAGTGGGATTAGATTGGGGATCGGTACGGGGAGAGTGAGAGAGAGAGTGGGGGGGACAGTGGGATTAGATTGGGGATCGGTACGGGGAGAGTGAGAGAGAGAGTGGGGGGGACAGTGGGATTAGATTGGGGATCGGTACGGGGAGAGAGAGAGGGGGGACAGTGGGATTAGATTGGGGATCGGTACGGGGAGAGAGAGAGGGGGGACAGTGGGATTAGATTGGGGATCGGTACGGGGAGAGTGAGAGAGAGAGCGGGGGGGACAGTGGGATTAGATTGGGGATCGGTACGGGGAGAGTGAGAGAGAGAGTGGGGGGGACAGTGGGATTAGATTGGGGATCGGTCCGGGGAGAGTGAGAGAGATGGGGACAGTGGGATTAGATTGGGGATCGGTACGGGGAGAGAGAGAGAGAGAGGGGGGACAGTGGGATTAGATTGGGGATCGGTACGGGGAGAGTGAGAGAGAGGGGGGGGGGTGCGAGGACAGTGGGATTAGATTGGGGATCGGTACGGGGAGAGCGAGAGAGTGGGGGGACAGTGGGATTAGATTGGGGATCGGTACGGGGAGAGCGAGAGAGTGGGGGGACAGTGGGATTAGATTGGGGATCGGTACGGGGAGAGAGAGAGAGAGAGTGGGGGGGGACAGTGGGATTAGATTGGGGATCAGTACGGGGAGAGAGAGAGAGAGAGGGGGGGACAGTGGGATTAGATTGGGGATCAGTACGGGGAGGGTGAGAGAGAGGGGGGACAGTGGGATTAGATTGGGGATCGGTACGGGGAGAGAGAGAGAGAGAGGGGGGGACAGTGGGATTAGATTGGGGATCAGTACGGGGAGGGTGAGAGACAGGGGGGACAGTGGGATTAGATTAGGGATCGGTACGGGGAGAGAGAGAGGGGGGACAGTGGGATTAGATTGGGGATCGGTACGGGGAGAGAGAGAGAGCGAGGGGGGGACAGTGGGATTAGATTGGGGATCGGTACGGGGAGGGTGAGAGAGTGAGGGGGACAGTGGGATTAGATTGGGGATCGGTACGGGGAGAGTGAGAGAGTGGGGGGACAGTGGGATTAGATTGGGGATCGGTATGGGGAGAGAGAGAGAGCAGGGGGACAGTGGGATTAGATTGGGGATCGGTACGGGGAGAGTGAGAGAGAGAGAGGGGGGACAGTGGGATTAGATTGGGGATCAGTCCGGGGAGGGTGAGAGAGAGAGTGGGGGGGACAGTGGGATTAGATTGGGGATCGGTACGGGGAGAGTGAGAGAGAGGGGGTACAGTGGGATTAGATTGGGGATGGATACAGGGCTATGGGGAGAGAGAGCGGGGGGACAGTGGGATTAGATTGGGGATCGGTACGGGGAGAGTGAGAGAGAGAGTGGGGGGGACAGTGGGATTAGATTGGGGATCGGTACGGGGAGAGTGAGAGAGAGAGCGGGGGGACAGTGGGATTAGATTGGGGATCGGTACGGGGAGAGTGAGAGAGAGGGGGACAGTGGGATTAGATTGGGGATCGGTACGGGGAGGGTGAGAGAGTGGGGGGGGACAGTGGGATTAGATTGGGGATCGGTACGGGGAGAGAGAGAGAGAGAGAGCGGGGGGGACAGTGGGATTAGATTGGGGATCGGTACGGGGAGAGTGAGAGAGAGAGTGGGGGGGACAGTGGGATTAGATTGGGGATCGGTACGGGGAGAGCGAGAGAGTGGGGGGGACAGTGGGATTAGATTGGGGATCGGTTTGGGGAGAGTGAGAGAGTGGGGGAGGACAGTGGGATTAGATTGGGGATCGGTACGGGGAGAGCGAGAGAGTGGGGGGACAGTGGGATTAGATTGGGGATCGGTCCGGGGATAGAGAGAGAGAGAGTGGGGGGGGCAGTTGGATTAGATTGGGGATCGGTCCGGGGAGAGAGAGAGAGTGGGGGGGGACAGTGGGATTAGATTGGGGATCGGTACGGGGAGAGTGAGAGTGTGGGGGGGGACAGTGGGATTAGATTGGGGATCGGTACGGGGAGAGTGAGAGAGAGACCGGGGGGACAGTGGGATTAGATTGGGGATCGGTACGGGGAGGGTGAGAGAGAGAGGGGGGACAGTGGGATTAGATTGGGGATCGGTACGGGGAGGGTGAGAGAGAGAGGGGGGGGTGCGAGGACAGTGGGATTAGATTGGGGATCGGTACGGGGAGAGAGAGAGAGAGAGGGGGGGACAGTGGGATTAGATTGGGGATCGGTATGGGGAGAGTGAGAGAGAGGGGGGACAGTGGGATTAGATTGGGGATCGGTACGGGGAGAGAGAGAGAGAGAGGGGGGGACAGTGGGATTAGATTGGGGATCAGTACGGGGAGGGTGAGAGAGAGGGGGACAGTGGGATTAGATTGGGGATCGGTACGGGGAGAGAGAGAGAGAGAGGGGGGACAGTGGGATTAGATTGGGGATCGGTACGGGGAGAGAGAGAGAGAGAGGGGGGACAGTGGGATTAGATTGGGGATCGGTACGGGGAGAGAGAGAGAGAGGGGGGGACAGTGGGATTAGATTGGGGATCGGTACGGGGAGAGAGAGAGAGAGAGGGGGGGGACAGTGGGATTAGATTGGGGATCGGTATGGGGAGAGAGAGAGAGTGGGGGGGACAGTGGGATTAGATTGGGGATCGGTACGGGGAGAGAGAGAGAGAGACCGGGGGGACAGTGGGATTAGATTGGGGATCGGTACGGGGAGAGAGAGAGAGAGACCGGGGGGACAGTGGGATTAGATTGGGGATCGGTACTGGGAGGGTGAGAGAGAGAGGTGGGACAGTGGGATTAGATTGGGGATCGGTACGGGGAGGGTGAGAGAGAGAGTGGGGGGGACAGTGGGATTAGATTGGGGATCGGTACGGGGAGAGTGAGAGAGCGGGGGGACAGTGGGATTAGATTGGGGATCGGTACGGGGAGAGTGAGAGAGCGGGGGGACAGTGGGATTAGATTGGGGATCGGTATGGGGAGAGTGAGAGAGCGGGGGGACAGTGGGATTAGATTGGGGATCGGTACGGGGAGAGAGAGAGAGTGGGGGGGACAGTGGGATTAGATTGGGGATCGGTACGGGGAGGGTGAGAGCGTGGGGGGGACAGTGGGATTAGATTGGGGATCGGTACGGGGAGAGAGAGAGAGTGGGGGACAGTGGGATTAGATTGGGGATCGGTACGGGGAGGGTGAGAGCGTGGGGGGGGGACAGTGGGATTAGATTGGGGATCGGTACGGGGAGGGTGAGAGAGAGAGAGAGGGGGACAGTGGGATTAGATTGGGGATCGGTACGGGGAGGGTGAGAGAGTGGGGGGGGACAGTGGGATTAGATTGGGGATCGGTACGGGGAGAGTGAGAGAGAGAGAGAGGGGGACAGTGGGATTAGATTGGGGATCGGTCCGGGGAGAGAGAGAAAGAGACCGGGGGGACAGTGGGATTAGATTGGGGATCGGTACGGGGAGAGTGAGAGAGAGAGAGAGGGGGACAGTGGGATTAGATTGGGGATCGGTACGGGGAGAGTGAGAGAGAGGGGGGGACAGTGGGATTAGATTGGGGATCGGTACGGGGAGAGTGAGAGAGAGAGTGGGGGACAGTGGGATTAGATTGGGGATCGGAACGGGGAGGGAGAGAGAGAGAGAGTGGGGGGACAGTGGGATTAGATTGGGGATCGGTACGGGGAGGGTGAGAGAGTGGGGGGGGGACAGTGGGATTAGATTGGGGATCGGTACGGGGAGGGTGAGAGAGTGGAGGGGGACAGTGGGATTAGATTGGGGATCGGTACGGGGAGAGAGAGAGAGTGGGGGGACAGTGGGATTAGATTGGGGATCGGTATGGGGAGAGAGAGAGAGAGAGGGGGGGACAGTGGGATTAGATTGGGGATCGGTCCGGGGAGGGTGAGAGAGAGAGTGGGGGGGACAGTGGGACTAGATTGAGGATCGGTCCGGGGAGGGTGAGAGAGAGAGTGGGGGGGACAGTGGGATTAGATTGGGGATCGGTATGGGGAGAGTGAGAGAGCGGGGGGACAGTGGGATTAGATTGGGGATCGGTCCGGGGAGGGTGAGAGAGAGAGTGGGGGGGACAGTGGGATTAGATTGGGGATCGGTACGGGGAGAGAGAGAGAGAGAGCGGGGGGGACAGTGGGATTAGATTGGGGATCGGTACGGGGAGAGTGAGAGAGAGAGTGGGGGGGGGACAGTGGGATTAGATTGGGGATCGGTACGGGGAGAGTGAGAGAGAGAGTGGGGGGGGGACAGTGGGATTAGATTGGGGATCGGTCCGGGGAGAGAGAGAGAGTGGGGGGACAGTGGGATTAGATTGGGGAACGGTCCGGGGAGAGTGAGAGAGATGGGGACAGTGGGATTAGATTGGGGATCGGTACGGGGAGAGTGAGAGAGAGGGGGGGACAGTGGGATTAGATTGGGGAACGGTCCGGGGAGAGTGAGAGAGATGGGGACAGTGGGATTAGATTGGGGATCGGTACGGGGAGAGTGAGAGAGAGGGGGGGACAGTGGGATTAGATTGGGGATCGGTACGGGGAGGGTGAGAGAGTGGGGGGGGGACAGTGGGATTAGATTGGGGATCGGTACGGGGAGGGTGAGAGAGTGGGGGGACAGTGGGATTAGATTGGGGATCGGTACGGGGAGAGAGAGAGGGGGGACAGTGGGATTAGATTGGGGATCGGTACGGGGGGAGAGAGAGAGAGACCGGGGAGACAGTGGGATTAGATTGGGGATCGGTACGGGGAGAGAGAGAGAGAGACCGGGGGGACAGTGGGATTAGATTGGGGATCGGTACGGGGAGGGTGAGAGCGTGGGGGGGACAGTGGGATTAGATTGGGGATCGGTTTCGGGAGAGTGAGAGAGAGGGGGGGACAGTGGGATTAGATTGGGGATCGGTACGGGGAGTGTGAGAGAGTGGGGGGGAACAGTGGGATTAGATTGGGGATCGGTACGGGGAGGGTGAGAGAGTGGGGGGACAGTGGGATTAGATTGGGGATCGGTACAGGGAGAGGGAGAGGGGGGACAGTGGGATTAGATTGGGGAACGGTACGGGGAGAGAGAGAGAGAGACCGGGAGGACAGTGGGATTAGATTGGGGATCGGTACGGGGAGAGAGAGAGAGAGACCGGGGGAACAGGGGGATTAGATTGGGGATCGGTACGGGGAGAGAGAGAGAGAGACCGGGGGGACAGTGGGATTAGATTGGGGATCGGTACGGGGAGGGTGAGAGCGTGGGGGGGACAGTGGGATTAGATTGGGGATCGGTATGGGGAGAGAGAGAGAGAGAGGGGGGACAGTGGGATTAGATTGGGGATCGGTACGGGGAGAGAGAGAGAGTGGGGGACAGTGGGATTAGATTGGGGATCGGTACGGGGAGGGTGAGAGCGTGGGGGGGGGACAGTGGGATTAGATTGGGGATCGGTACGGGGAGAGTGAGAAAGTGGGGGGGGGACAGTGGGATTAGATTGGGGATCGGTACGGGGAGGGTGAGAAAGTGGGGGGGACAGTGGGATTAGATTGGGGATCGGTACGGGGAGAGAGAGAGAGTGGGGGGACAGTGGGATTAGATTGGGGATCGGTACGGGGAGAGTGAGAGAGTGGGGGGACAGTGGGATTAGATTGGGGATCGGTACGGGGAGAGAGTGAGAGAGAGGGGGGGACAGTGGGATTAGATTGGGGATCGGTACGGGGAGAGTGAGAGAGAGAGCGGGGGGACAGTGGGATTAGATTGGGGATCGGTACGGGGAGAGAGTGAGAGAGTGGGGGGGACAGTGGGATTAGATTGGGGATCGGTACGGGGAAAGAGAGAGTGAGAGAGAGGGGGGACAGTGGGATTAGATTGGGGTTGGGGATCGGTACGGGGAGGGTGAGAGAGTGGGGGGGGGACAGTGGGATTAGATTGGGGATCGGTACGGGGAGAGTGAGAAAGTGGGGGGGGGACAGTGGGATTAGATTGGGGATCGGTACGGGGAGGGTGAGAAAGTGGGGGGACAGTGGGATTAGACTGGGGATCAGTACGGGGAGAGAGAGAGAGAGTGGGGGGACAGTGGGATTAGATTGGGGAACGGTCCGGGGAGAGTGAGAGAGAGAGGGACAGTGGGATTAGATTGGGGATCGGTACGGGGAGGGTGCGAGAGAAGGGGGGGACAGTGGGATTAGATTGGGGATCGGTACGGGGAGAGAGAGAGAGCAGGGGGACAGTGGGATTAGATTGGGGATCGGTACGGGGAGAGTGAGAGAGAGAGAGGGGGGACAGTGGGATTAGATTGGGGATCAGTCCGGGGAGGGTGAGAGAGAGAGTGGGGGGGACAGTGGGATTAGATTGGGGATCGGTACGGGGAGAGTGAGAGAGAGGGGGTACAGTGGGATTAGATTGGGGATGGATACAGGGCTATGGGGAGAGAGAGCGGGGGGACAGTGGGATTAGATTGGGGATCGGTACGGGGAGAGTGAGAGAGAGAGTGGGGGGGACAGTGGGATTAGATTGGGGATCGGTACGGGGAGAGTGAGAGAGAGAGCGGGGGGACAGTGGGATTAGATTGGGGATCGGTACGGGGAGAGTGAGAGAGAGGGGGACAGTGGGATTAGATTGGGGATCGGTACGGGGAGGGTGAGAGAGTGGGGGGGGACAGTGGGATTAGATTGGGGATCGGGAGAGAGAGAGAGAGAGCGGGGGGGACAGTGGGATTAGATTGGGGATCGGTACGGGGAGAGTGAGAGAGAGAGTGGGGGGGACAGTGGGATTAGATTGGGGATCGGTACGGGGAGAGCGAGAGAGTGGGGGGGACAGTGGGATTAGATTGGGGATCGGTTTGGGGAGAGTGAGAGAGTGGGGGGAGGACAGTGGGATTAGATTGGGGATCGGTACGGGGAGAGCGAGAGAGTGGGGGGACAGTGGGATTAGATTGGGGATCGGTCCGGGGATAGAGAGAGAGAGAGTGGGGGGGGCAGTTGGATTAGATTGGGGATCGGTCCGGGGAGAGAGAGAGAGTGGGGGGGGACAGTGGGATTAGATTGGGGATCGGTACGGGGAGAGTGAGAGTGTGGGGGGGACAGTGGGATTAGATTGGGGATCGGTACGGGGAGAGTGAGAGAGAGACCGGGGGGACAGTGGGATTAGATTGGGGATCGGTACGGGGAGGGTGAGAGAGAGAGGGGGGACAGTGGGATTAGATTGGGGATCGGTACGGGGAGGGTGAGAGAGAGAGGGGGGGGTGCGAGGACAGTGGGATTAGATTGGGGATCGGTACGGGGAGAGAGAGAGAGAGAGGGGGGGACAGTGGGATTAGATTGGGGATCGGTATGGGGAGAGTGAGAGAGAGGGGGGACAGTGGGATTAGATTGGGGATCGGTACGGGGAGAGAGAGAGAGAGAGGGGGGGACAGTGGGATTAGATTGGGGATCAGTACGGGGAGGGTGAGAGAGAGGGGGACAGTGGGATTAGATTGGGGATCGGTACGGGGAGAGAGAGAGAGAGAGGGGGGACAGTGGGATTAGATTGGGGATCGGTACGGGGAGAGAGAGAGAGAGAGGGGGGACAGTGGGATTAGATTGGGGATCGGTACGGGGAGAGAGAGAGAGAGGGGGGGACAGTGGATTAGATTGGGGATCGGTACGGGGAGAGAGAGAGAGAGAGGGGGGGACAGTGGGATTAGATTGGGGATCGGTATGGGGAGAGAGAGAGAGTGGGGGGGACAGTGGGATTAGATTGGGGATCGGTACGGGGAGAGAGAGAGAGAGACCGGGGGGACAGTGGGATTAGATTGGGGATCGGTACGGGGAGAGAGAGAGAGAGACCGGGGGGACAGTGGGATTAGATTGGGGATCGGTACTGGGAGGGTGAGAGAGAGAGGTGGGACAGTGGGATTAGATTGGGGATCGGTACGGGGAGGGTGAGAGAGAGAGTGGGGGGGACAGTGGGATTAGATTGGGGATCGGTACGGGGAGAGTGAGAGAGCGGGGGGACAGTGGGATTAGATTGGGGATCGGTACGGGGAGAGTGAGAGAGCGGGGGGACAGTGGATTAGATTGGGGATCGGTATGGGGAGAGTGAGAGAGCGGGGGGACAGTGGGATTAGATTGGGGATCGGTACGGGGAGAGAGAGAGAGTGGGGGGGACAGTGGGATTAGATTGGGGATCGGTACGGGGAGGGTGAGAGCGTGGGGGGGACAGTGGATTAGATTGGGGATCGGTACGGGGAGAGAGAGAGAGTGGGGGACAGTGGGATTAGATTGGGGATCGGTACGGGGAGGGTGAGAGCGTGGGGGGGGGACAGTGGGATTAGATTGGGGATCGGTACGGGGAGGGTGAGAGAGAGAGAGAGGGGGACAGTGGGATTAGATTGGGGATCGGTACGGGGAGGGTGAGAGAGTGGGGGGGGACAGTGGGATTAGATTGGGGATCGGTACGGGGAGAGTGAGAGAGAGAGAGAGGGGGACAGTGGGATTAGATTGGGGATCGGTCCGGGAGAGAGAGAAAGAGACCGGGGGGACAGTGGGATTAGATTGGGGATCGGTACGGGGAGAGTGAGAGAGAGAGAGAGGGGGACAGTGGGATTAGATTGGGGATCGGTACGGGGAGAGTGAGAGAGAGGGGGGGACAGTGGGATTAGATTGGGGATCGGTACGGGGAGAGTGAGAGAGAGAGTGGGGGACAGTGGGATTAGATTGGGATCGGAACGGGGAGGGAGAGAGAGAGAGAGTGGGGGGACAGTGGGATTAGATTGGGGATCGGTACGGGGAGGGTGAGAGAGTGGGGGGGGACAGTGGGATTAGATTGGGGATCGGTACGGGGAGGGTGAGAGAGTGGAGGGGGACAGTGGGATTAGATTGGGGATCGGTACGGGGAGAGAGAGAGAGTGGGGGGACAGTGGGATTAGATTGGGGATCGGTATGGGGAGAGAGAGAGAGAGAGGGGGGGACAGTGGGATTAGATTGGGGATCGGTCCGGGGAGGGTGAGAGAGAGAGTGGGGGGGACAGTGGGACTAGATTGAGGATCGGTCCGGGGAGGGTGAGAGAGAGAGTGGGGGGGACAGTGGGATTAGATTGGGGATCGGTATGGGGAGAGTGAGAGAGCGGGGGGACAGTGGGATTAGATTGGGGATCGGTCCGGGGAGGGTGAGAGAGAGAGTGGGGGGGACAGTGGGATTAGATTGGGGATCGGTACGGGGAGAGAGAGAGAGAGAGCGGGGGGGACAGTGGGATTAGATTGGGGATCGGTACGGGGAGAGTGAGAGAGAGAGTGGGGGGGGGACAGTGGGATTAGATTGGGGATCGGTACGGGGAGAGTGAGAGAGAGAGTGGGGGGGGGACAGTGGGATTAGATTGGGGATCGGTCCGGGAGAGAGAGAGAGTGGGGGGACAGTGGGATTAGATTGGGGAACGGTCCGGGGAGAGTGAGAGAGATGGGGACAGTGGGATTAGATTGGGGATCGGTACGGGGAGAGTGAAGAGAGAGGGGGGGACAGTGGGATTAGATTGGGGAACGGTCCGGGGAGAGTGAGAGAGATGGGGACAGTGGGATTAGATTGGGGATCGGTACGGGGAGAGTGAGAGAGAGGGGGGGACAGTGGGATTAGATTGGGGATCGGTACGGGGAGGGTGAGAGAGTGGGGGGGGACAGTGGGATTAGATTGGGGATCGGTACGGGGAGGGTGAGAGAGTGGGGGGACAGTGGGATTAGATTGGGGATCGGTACGGGGAGAGAGAGAGGGGGGACAGTGGGATTAGATTGGGGATCGGTACGGGGGGGAGAGAGAGAGAGACCGGGGAGACAGTGGGATTAGATTGGGGATCGGTACGGGGAGAGAGAGAGAGAGACCGGGGGGACAGTGGGATTAGATTGGGGATCGGTACGGGGAGGGTGAGAGCGTGGGGGGGACAGTGGGATTAGATTGGGGATCGGTTTCGGGAGAGTGAGAGAGAGGGGGGGACAGTGGGATTAGATTGGGGATCGGTACGGGGAGTGTGAGAGAGTGGGGGGGGAACAGTGGGATTAGATTGGGGATCGGTACGGGGAGGGTGAGAGAGTGGGGGGACAGTGGGATTAGATTGGGGATCGGTACAGGGAGAGGGAGAGGGGGGACAGTGGGATTAGATTGGGGAACGGTACGGGGAGAGAGAGAGAGAGACCGGGAGGACAGTGGGATTAGATTGGGGATCGGTACGGGGAGAGAGAGAGAGAGACCGGGGGAACAGGGGGATTAGATTGGGGATCGGTACGGGGAGAGAGAGAGAGAGACCGGGGGGACAGTGGGATTAGATTGGGGATCGGTACGGGGAGGGTGAGAGCGTGGGGGGGACAGTGGGATTAGATTGGGGATCGGTATGGGGAGAGAGAGAGAGAGAGGGGGGACAGTGGGATTAGATTGGGGATCGGTACGGGGAGAGAGAGAGAGTGGGGGACAGTGGGATTAGATTGGGGATCGGTACGGGGAGGGTGAGAGCGTGGGGGGGGGACAGTGGGATTAGATTGGGGATCGGTACGGGGAGAGTGAGAAAGTGGGGGGGGGACAGTGGGATTAGATTGGGGATCGGTACGGGGAGGGTGAGAAAGTGGGGGGACAGTGGGATTAGATTGGGGATCGGTACGGGGAGAGAGAGAGAGTGGGGGGACAGTGGGATTAGATTGGGGATCGGTACGGGGAGAGTGAGAGAGTGGGGGGACAGTGGGATTAGATTGGGGATCGGTACGGGGAGAGAGTGAGAGAGAGGGGGGGACAGTGGGATTAGATTGGGGATCGGTACGGGGAGAGTGAGAGAGAGAGCGGGGGGACAGTGGGATTAGATTGGGGATCGGTACGGGGAGAGAGTGAGAGAGTGGGGGGGACAGTGGGATTAGATTGGGGATCGGTACGGGGAAAGAGAGAGTGAGAGAGAGGGGGGACAGTGGGATTAGATTGGGGATCGGTACGGGGAGGGTGAGAGAGTGGGGGGGGACAGTGGGATTAGATTGGGGATCGGTACGGGGAGAGTGAGAAAGTGGGGGGGGGACAGTGGGATTAGATTGGGGATCGGTACGGGGAGGGTGAGAAAGTGGGGGGGACAGTGGGATTAGACTGGGGATCAGTACGGGGAGAGAGAGAGAGAGTGGGGGGACAGTGGGATTAGATTGGGGAACGGTCCGGGGAGAGTGAGAGAGAGAGGGACAGTGGGATTAGATTGGGGATCGGTACGGGGAGGGTGCGAGAGAAGGGGGGGACAGTGGGATTAGATTGGGGATCGGTACGGGGAGGGTGAGAGACAGAGGGGGACAGTGGGATTAGATTGGGGATCGGTACGGGGAGAGTCAGAGAGAGAGGGACAGTGGGATTAGATTGGGGATCGGTACGGGGAGAGAGAGAGAGAGAGTGGGGGGACAGTGGGATTAGATTGGGGATCGGTACGGGGAGGGTGAGAGAGAGAGTGGGGGGACAGTGGGATTAGATTGGGGATCGGTACGGGGAGGGTGAGAGAGAAGGGGGGGACAGTGGGATTAGATTGGGGATCGGTACGGGGAGGGTGAGAGAGAGTGGGGGACAGTGGGATTAGATTGGGGATCGGTACGGGGAGGGTGAGAGAGAAGGGGGGGACAGTGGGATTAGATTGGGGATCGGTACGGGGAGGGTGAGAGAGAAGGGGGGGACAGTGGGATTAGATTGGGGATCGGTACGGGGAGGGTGAGACGAGAAGGGGGGGACAGTGGGATTAGATTGGGGATCGGTACGGGGAGGGTGAGAGACAGAGGGGGACAGTGGGATTAGATTGGGGATCGGTACGGGAGAGTCAGAGAGAGAGGGACAGTGGGATTAGATTGGGGATCGGTACGGGGAGAGAGAGAGAGAGAGTGGGGGACAGTGGGATTAGATTGGGGATCGGTACGGGGAGGGTGAGAGAGAGAGTGGGGGGGACAGTGGGATTAGATTGGGGATCGGTACGGGGAGGGTGAGAGAGAAGGGGGGGACAGTGGGATTAGATTGGGGATCGGTACGGGGAGGGTGAGAGACAGAGGGGGACAGTGGGATTAGATTGGGGATCGGTACGGGGAGAGTGAGAGAGAGAGTGGGGGGGAAAGTGGGATTAGATTGGGGATCGGTCCGGGGAGAGTGAGTGAGAGAGTGGGGGGGGACAGTGGGATTAGATTGGGGATCGGTACGGAGAGAGAGAGAGAGAGAGCGGGGGGGACAGTGGGATTAGATTGGGGATCGGTACGGGGAGAGAGAGAGAGAGAGAGAGAGCGGGGGGACAGTGGGATTAGATTGGGGATCGGTACGATCGGTACGGGGAGAGTGAGAGAGAGGGGGACAGTGGGATTAGATTGGGGATCGGTACGGGGAGAGAGAGAGAGAGGGGGACAGTGGGATTAGATTGGGGATCGGTACGGAGAGAGAGAGAGAGAGAGCGGGGGGGACAGTGGGATTAGATTGGGGATCGGTACGGGGAGAGAGAGAGAGAGAGAGAGAGCGGGGGGGACAGTGGGATTAGATTGGGGATCGGTACGGGGAGAGTGAGAGAGAGGGGGACAGTGGGATTAGATTGGGGATCGGTACGGGGAGGGTGAGAGAGCGGGGGGACAGTGGGATTAGATTGGGGATCGGTACGGGGAGAGTGAGTGAGAGAGTGGGGGGGGACAGTGGGATTAGATTGGGGATCGGTACGGGGAGAGTGAGAGCGCGTTGGGGGGACAGTGGGATTAGATTGGGGATCGGTACGGGGAGGGTGAGAGCGTGGGGGGGGGACAGTGGGATTAGATTGGGGATCGGTACGGGGAGGGTGAGAGCGTGGGGGGGGGGACAGTGGGATTAGATTGGGGATCGGTACGGGGAGGGTGAGAGAGAGAGTGGGGGGGACAGTGGGATTAGATTGGGGATCGGTACGGGGAGGGTGAGAGAGTGGGGGGGGACAGTGGGACTAGATTGAGGATCGGTACGGGGAGAGTGAGAGCGCGGGGGGGGACAGTGGGATTAGATTGGGGATCGGTACGGGGAGAGTGAGAAAGTGGGGGGACAGTGGGATTAGACTGGGGATCAGTACGGGGAGAGAGAGAGAGTGGGGGGACAGTGGGATTAGATTGGGGAACGGTCCGGGGAGAGTGAGAGAGAGGGGGACAGTGGGATTAGATTGGGGATCGGTACGGGGAGAGTGAGAGAGAGGGGGGGACAGTGGGATTAGATTGGGGATCGGTACGGGGAGGGTGAGAGAGTGGGGGGGGACAGTGGGATTAGATTGGGGATCGGTACGGGGAGGGTGAGAGAGTGGGGGGACAGTGGGATTAGATTGGGGATCGGTACGGGGAGAGAGAGAGGGGGGACAGTGGGATTAGATTGGGGATCGGTACGGGGAGAGAGAGAGGGGGGGACAGTGGGATTAGATTGGGGATCGGTACGGGGAGAGAGAGAGAGAGACCGGGGGGACAGTGGGATTAGATTGGGGATCGGTACGGGGAGGGTGAGAGCGTGGGGGGGACAGTGGGATTAGATTGGGGATCGGTTTCGGGAGAGTGAGAGAGAGGGGGGGACAGTGGGATTAGATTGGGGATCGGTACGGGGAGAGTGAGAGAGAGAGCGGGGGGACAGTGGGATTAGATTGGGGATCGGTACGGGGAGAGAGTGAGAGAGTGGGGGGGACAGTGGGATTAGATTGGGGATCGGTACGGGGAAAGAGAGAGTGAGAGAGAGGGGGGACAGTGGGATTAGATTGGGGATCGGTACGGGGAGGGTGAGAGAGAGAGAGAGGGGGGACAGTGGGATTAGATTGGGGATCGGTACGGGGAGAGAGGGAGAGAGAGAGAGGGGGGACAGTGGGATTAGATTGGGGATCGGTACGGGGAGGGTGAGAGAGTGGGGGGGACAGTGGGATTAGATTGGGGATCGGTACGGGGAGAGAGAGAGAGAGGGGGGACAGTGGGATTAGATTGGGGATCGGTACGGGGAGAGTGAGAGAGCGGGGGGACAGTGGGATTAGATTGGGGATCGGTACGGGGAGGGTGAGAGAGTGGGGGGGGACAGAGGGATTAGATTGGGGATCGGTACGGGGAGAGAGAGAGAGAGAGTGGGGGGGACAGTGGGATTAGATTGGGGATCGGTACGGGGAGGGTGAGAGAGAGTGGGGGGGACAGTGGAATTAGATTGGGGATCGGTACGGGGAGAGAGAGAGAGAGAGGGGGGGGGGACAGTGGGATTAGATTGGGGATCGGTACGGGGAGAGTGAGAGAGAGAGTGGGGGGACAGTGGGATTAGATTGGGGATCGGTACGGGGAGAGTGAGAGAGCGGGGGGACAGTGGGATTAGATTGGGGATCGGTACGGGGAGAGAGAGAGTGAGAGAGAGGGGGGACAGTGGGATTAGATTGGGGATCGGTACGGGGAGAGTGAGAGAGAGAGGGGGGACAGTGGGACTAGATTCGGGATCGGTACGGGGAGAGAGAGAGTGAGAGAGAGGGGGGACAGTGGGATTAGATTGGGGATCGGTACGGGGAGGGTGAGAGAGAGAGGGGGGACAGTGGGATTAGATTGGGGATCAGTACGGGGAGAGTGAGAGAGTGGGGGGCGACAGTGGGATTAGATTGGGGATCGGTACGGGGAGGGTGAGAGAGAGAGGGGGGACAGTGGGATTAGATTGGGGATCGGTACGGGGAGGGTGAGAGAGTGGGGGGGGACAGTGGGATTAGATTGGGGATTGGTACGGGGAGGGTGAGAGAGTGGGGGGGGACAGTGGGATTAGATTGGGGATCGGTACGTGGAGAGTGAGAGAGTGGGGGGACAGTGGGATTAGATTGGGGATCGGTACGGGGAGAGAGAGAGAGAGAGTGGGGGGGACAGTGGGACTAGATTGGGGATCTGTACGGGGAGAGTGAGAGAGAGAGGGGGGACAGTGGGATTAGATTGGGGATCGATACGGGGAGAGTGAGAGAGAGAGGGGGGAGACAGTGGGATTAGATTGGGGATCGGTACGGGGAGAGTGAGAGAGAGAGGGGGGACAGTGGGATTAGATTGGGGATCGATACGGGGAGAGAGAGAGAGAGAGAGGGGGTTCAGTGGGATTAGATTGGGGATCGGTACGGGGAGGGTGAGAGAGTGTGGGGGGGGGGGGGGACAGTGGGATTAGATTGGGGATCGGTACGGGGAGAGAGAGAGAGTGGGGGGGACAGTGGGATTAGATTGGGGATCGGTACGGGGAGAGTGAGAGAGAGGGGGGACAGTGGGATTAGATTGGGGATCGGTATGGGGAGAGTGAGAGAGTGGGGGGGACAGTGGGATTAGATTGGGGATCGGTACGGGGAGAGAGAGAGAGAGAGAGGGGGGACAGTGGGATTAGATTGGGGATCGGTACGGGGAGAGTGAGAGAGAGAGGGGGGAGACAGTGGGATTAGATTGGGGATCGGTACGGGGAGAGAGAGAGAGAGAGAGGGGGGACAGTGGGATTAGATTGGGGATCGGTACGGGGAGGGTGAGAGAGAGAGAGAGAGAGAGGGAGAGAGAGAGAGAGAAAGAGAGAGAGCGGGGGGATTGAATACACACCTCCACCATGTTGATGAAATGCAGGAAGAACTCTTGGGCGTCCTGTTGGCGGTTAGTGGAGAATTCGGGGTGCCCCCGCCCCACCAGGGCCTTGAACATGCGAGGAGCAATACCGTCTGGCTCCACCTGGGGGCGAGACAGCTGCGTTAGAAGGCACAGCGCGATCCCAATCAGCTGCTGCTCTCCCCCCCCCCCCACCGCCCAAGCCCCCTGCACTCTGAACCACAGCATCCCAAATGTTGCCACTCAGGTCCCTTTGATATATTCCCCCCTCTCACCCTCAAACTACACCCCTCTAGGTCTGGACACCCCTCCCACCCCAGGAGGGCAAACACCCTTGTCTATTTCCCCCCCCTATCCACCACCCCCCCCCCCCCATCCTGATTTTATAAACCTCTCTAAGGCGCATGCCCTCAGCCTCTGACGACACACACACATACTCCCACACACCGTTCCCCCCCCCCTCTCTCCCACACACCGTTCCCCCCCCTCTCCCACACACCGTTCCCCCCCCTCTCTCCCACACACCGTTCCCCCCCCCTCTCTCCCACACACCGTTCCCCCCCCCCTCTCTCCCACACACCGTTCCCCCCCACCTCTCCCACACACCGTTCCCCCCCCCTCTCTCCCACACACCGTTCCCCCCCCCCTCTCTCCCACACACCGTTCCCCCCCCCCCACACACCGTTCCCCGCCCCCCCCTCTCTCCCACACACCGTT
>NW_027310920.1:20000-32500 GCF_047496795.1 Chiloscyllium punctatum | reverse complement strand
GGACCCCTTTCGCCTGCAGGTCCCGAGCCGCCTTTATTTGCTGTTACGAGCATCGTGTGCCCCATACCTGCGTGACGAGCACCGCAGGGCGGCAGAGCCATCGCACTTGGCCGGGTGGCAGAGGAGGACCAGACTATTCACAGATAGCGGCCCAACGACTCCCAGAGCCGGTCGTGCGGCGCGCGAGGTCTGCTCTCATCACAAGAGGCTTTAGGGAGTGCTCAGGCAAGGGTCAGCCCGCAGCCTTCCTGGCAACACCCAGGGGAACCAGGCCACTCGCGTCTCTCGCCTTCATTTTCGACACGAGCGCCTGCGGAGGGCCACCACCCCCTCCGATTGTCAAGAGACCTCCGCACCGGCCTCTGACTTACTCTCAGAATGGACGGAAAGAGCCGGGTAAGCCTTTGAAAAGATTCGACCACGTGCCGAAAACTTTAGACTTCCGTGAGCTCTCCGGCTTGCACCGAGACCCGAAGTCGACGTGCTTAGCACCACGGGACCCCTTTCGCCTGCAGGTCCCGAGCCGCCTTTTATTTTTGTTACGAGTATCGTGTTCCCCAAACCTGGGTGACGAGCACCGCAGGGCGGCAGAGCCATCGCGCTTGTCCGGGTGGCAGAGGAGGACCAGACTATTCACAAATAGCGGCCCAACGACTCCCAGAGCCGGTCGTGCGGCAGGCGAGGTCTGCTCTCATCACAAGAGGCTTTAGGGAGTGCTCAGGCAACGGTCAGCCCGCAGCCTTCTTGGCAACACCCAAGGGAACCAGGCCACTCGCGTCTCTCGCCTTCATTTTGGACACGAGCGCCTGTGGAGGGACGGCCGGAGTCAACGTGGGGTTTGCCCGCCCTCCAATAGTGTCAAAAGACCGCCGCACAAGTCTCTGACTGACTCTTAGAACAGACAGAAAGAGTTTGTCAAATCTGTCAAAAAATTGACAAAGTGTCAAAAATTCGACTTCCAAGAGCTCTCCGGCATGCACTCATACCTGTCATTAAAGTGCTATGCCCGTGGAACCGTTTTTCGGATGCCTTTCAGAACGGTCCCGCGCCGCCATTTTGTTCTAAAAATCGTGTTCCCATATATCTCCGGGTACCCCGCCAACCTCACTGCGGAAAAACTACAAGTGGCACTGAATGGGTCTGAATTCCAAATTTGACTGCATCGGTCTGGAACTCGGTCCGGTCAAAACCGTTTGGATTTTTCTCGGTCCGGACTTCCGCGACAGACAAAGTTAAAGTTTTCGGGCTGCAGGCACAAAACGACAGCTGGCCATTTGCCGGGCTCAATTCACCCAATTCCTCCGGCACTTCGGAGCACATGTTCGGTGTAAGTTTGCGAATCTTTCCCGATGCTGCAGCATTTTCCTCCGCTGACACTTAGAATATTTTTCACACTTTGCTGAAAATTTTTCTAAGTGTTTTTTTCCAAGTTTTCCTGGTTACTGATTTCTTCTTTTTAAACATTTTTCTAAGTTTTTCTGGTTACTGATTTCTTCTTTTTAAACATTTTTCGCAGTTTGTCTGGTTACTGATTTCTTCTTTTTAAACATTTTTCGCCGTTTTTCTGGTTACTGATTTCTTCTTTTTAAACATTTTTCGCCGTTTTTCTGGTTACTCATTTCTTCTTTTTAAACATTTTTCTAAGTTTTTCTGGTTACTGATTTCTTCTTTTTAAACATTTTTCTAAGTTTTTCTGGTTACTCATTTCTTCTTTTTAAACATTTTTCTAAGTTTTTCTGGTTACTCACTTCTTCTTTTTAAACATTTTTCTAAGTTTTTCTGGTTACTGATTTCTTCTTTTTAAACATTTTTCGCCGTTTTTCTGGTTACTGATTTCTTCTTTTTAAACATTTTTCTAAGTTTTTCTGGTTACTCATTTCTTCTTTTTAAACATTTTTCGCCGTTTTTCTGGTTACTGATTTCTTCTTTTTAAACATTTTTCTAAGTTTTTCTGGTTACTGATTTCTTCTTTTTAAACATTTTTCTAAGTTTTCCTGGTTACTCATTTCTTCTTTTTAAACATTTTTCTAAGTTTTCCTGGTTACTCATTTCTTCTTTTTAAACATTTTTCTAAGTTTTCCTGGTTACTGATTTCTTCTTTTTAAACATTTTTCGCAGTTTTTCTGGTTACTGATTTCTTCTTTTTAAACATTTTTCTAAGTTTTTCTGGTTACTGATTTCTTCTTTTTAAACATTTTTCTAAGTTTTTCTGGTTACTCACTTCTTCTTTTTAAACATTTTTCTAAGTTTTTCTGGTTACTCACTTCTTCTTTTGAAACATTTTTCTAAGTTTTTCTGGTTACTGATTTCTTCTTTTTAAACATTTTTCGCAGTTTGTCTGGTTACTGATTTCTTCTTTTTAAACATTTTTCGCCGTTTTTCTGGTTACTGATTTCTTCTTTTTAAACATTTTTCTAAGTTTTTCTGGTTACTCACTTCTTCTTTTTAAACATTTTTCTAAGTTTTTCTGGTTACTGATTTCTTCTTTTTAAACATTTTTCGCAGTTTTTCTGGTTACTGATTTCTTCTTTTTAAACATTTTTCTAAGTTTTTCTGGTTACTGATTTCTTCTTTTTAAACATTTTTCTAAGTTTTTCTGGTTACTCACTTCTTCTTTTTAAACATTTTTCTAAGTTTTCCTGGTTACTGATTTCTTCTTTTTAAACATTTTTCGCAGTTTTTCTGGTTACTGATTTCTTCTTTTTAAACATTTTTCTAAGTTTTTCTGGTTACTGATTTCTTCTTTTTAAACATTTTTCTAAGTTTTTCTGGTTACTCACTTCTTCTTTTTAAACATTTTTCTAAGTTTTCCTGGTTACTGATTTCTTCTTTTTAAACATTTTTCGCAGTTTGTCTGGTTACTGATTTCTTCTTTTTAAACATTTTTCGCAGTTTTTCTGGTTACTGATTTCTTCTTTTTAAACATTTTTCTAAGTTTTTCTGGTTACTGATTTCTTCTTTTTAAACATTTTTCTAAGTTTTTCTGGTTACTGATTTCTTCTTTTTAAACATTTTTCTAAGTTTTTCTGGTTACTCACTTCTTCTTTTTAAACATTTTTCTAAGTTTTTCTGGTTACTCACTTCTTCTTTTGAAACATTTTTCTAAGTTTTTCTGGTTACTGATTTCTTCTTTTTAAACATTTTTCGCAGTTTGTCTGGTTACTGATTTCTTCTTTTTAAACATTTTTCGCCGTTTTTCTGGTTACTGATTTCTTCTTTTTAAACATTTTTCTAAGTTTTTCTGGTTACTCACTTCTTCTTTTTAAACATTTTTCTAAGTTTTTCTGGTTACTGATTTCTTCTTTTTAAACATTTTTCGCAGTTTTTCTGGTTACTGATTTCTTCTTTTTAAACATTTTTCTAAGTTTTTCTGGTTACTGATTTCTTCTTTTTAAACATTTTTCTAAGTTTTTCTGGTTACTCACTTCTTCTTTTTAAACATTTTTCTAAGTTTTCCTGGTTACTGATTTCTTCTTTTTAAACATTTTTCGCAGTTTGTCTGGTTACTGATTTCTTCTTTTTAAACATTTTTCGCAGTTTTTCTGGTTACTGATTTCTTCTTTTTAAACATTTTTCTAAGTTTTTCTGGTTACTGATTTCTTCTTTTTAAACATTTTTCTAAGTTTTTCTGGTTACTCACTTCTTCTTTTTAAACATTTTTCTAAGTTTTTCTGGTTACTCACTTCTTCTTTTGAAACATTTTTCTAAGTTTTTCTGGTTACTGATTTCTTCTTTTTAAACATTTTTCGCAGTTTGTCTGGTTACTGATTTCTTCTTTTTAAACATTTTTCGCCGTTTTTCTGGTTACTGATTTCTTCTTTTTAAACATTTTTCTAAGTTTTTCTGGTTACTCACTTCTTCTTTTTAAACATTTTTCTAAGTTTTTCTGGTTACTGATTTCTTCTTTTTAAACATTTTTCGCAGTTTTTCTGGTTACTGATTTCTTCTTTTTAAACATTTTTCTAAGTTTTTCTGGTTACTGATTTCTTCTTTTTAAACATTTTTCTAAGTTTTTCTGGTTACTGACTTCTTCTTTTTAAACATTTTTCTAAGTTTTCCTGGTTACTGATTTCTTCTTTTTAAACATTTTTCGCAGTTTGTCTGGTTACTGATTTCTTCTTTTTAAACATTTTTCGCAGTTTTTCTGGTTACTGATTTCTTCTTTTTAAACATTTTTCTAAGTTTTTCTGGTTACTGATTTCTTCTTTTTAAACATTTTTCTAAGTTTTTCTGGTTACTCACTTCTTCTTTTTAAACATTTTTCTAAGTTTTTCTGGTTACTCACTTCTTCTTTTGAAACATTTTTCTAAGTTTTTCTGGTTACTGATTTCTTCTTTTTAAACATTTTTCTAAGTTTTTCTGGTTACTGATTTCTTCTTTTTAAACATTTTTCGCAGTTTGTCTGGTTACTGATTTCTTCTTTTTAAACATTTTTCGCCGTTTTTCTGGTTACTGATTTCTTCTTTTTAAACATTTTTCTAAGTTTTTCTGGTTACTCACTTCTTCTTTTTAAACATTTTTCTAAGTTTTTCTGGTTACTGATTTCTTCTTTTTAAACATTTTTCGCAGTTTTTCTGGTTACTGATTTCTTCTTTTTAAACATTTTTCTAAGTTTTTCTGGTTACTGATTTCTTCTTTTTAAACATTTTTCTAAGTTTTTCTGGTTACTCACTTCTTCTTTTTAAACATTTTTCTAAGTTTTCCTGGTTACTGATTTCTTCTTTTTAAACATTTTTCGCAGTTTGTCTGGTTACTGATTTCTTCTTTTTAAACATTTTTCGCAGTTTTTCTGGTTACTGATTTCTTCTTTTTAAACATTTTTCTAAGTTTTTCTGGTTACTCACTTCTTCTTTTATAACATTTTTCTAAGTTTTCCTGGTTACTGATTTCTTCTTTTTAAACATTTTTCTAAGTTTTCCTGGTTACTGATTTCTTCTTTTTAAACATTTTTCTAAGTTTTTCTGGTTACTCATTTCTTCTTTTTAAACATTTTTCGCAGTTTTTCTGGTTACTGATTTCTTCTTTTTAAACATTTTCCTAAGTTTTCCTGGTTACTGATTTCTTCTTTTTAAACATTTTTCTAAGTTTTCCTGGTTACTCATTTCTTCTTTTTGATCATTTTTCTAAGTTTTCCTGGTTACTGATTTCTTCGTTTTGAACATTTTTCTAAGTTTTCCTGGTTACTCACTTCTTCTTTTCAAACATTTTTCTTCGTTTTTCTGTTTACTCATTTAGCACTTTCAGGCACTTTCCGATCATTTCCTCGTTCCCGATTTCACCCTTTAAAACGCTTTCGGGCATTTCCCTAAGTTTTGCGGTTCACTCGTTTGGGACTCACTGACACCTTCTCTAGCTTCCCTGCTCACTTTTTTCGTACTGTTGAGAAAATTCGAACCCTTTCCTTAACTATGCCGGTTACTGACTTCACCGCTTCAGACCCTTGTCCCCGTAATGAAAGATACCATTTCCCACCGTGGGAAATGCACGAAAATCGGACTGAACACGGGGGAGGCTCCCCCCTCGAAGGCGAGACCGTCGGCAGAACCGCCGGGTCAAACCCGGCTGAGCTACCCGGCTTACAAGTCTCAAAGTCGGTATGAGCAGTCACGTCCACCCCCATTCCCTTTTGGACCACTTCCCACGGTTCCAAATGCATGAAAATCGGCCTGTACACGGGGGAGGCACCCGCCTCGAAGACGAGACCGTCGGCAGAACCGCCGGGTCAAACCCGGCTGAGCTACCCGGCTCGGAAGCGCCAAAGTCGGGTTGAGCAGTCACATTCACTCCCATCCCCTTTTGGGCAACTTCCCACGGTTGGAAATGCATGGAAATCGGACTGAACACGGGGGAGGCTCCCCCCTCGAAGGCGAGACCGTCGGCAGAACCGCCGGATCAAACCCGGCTGAGCTACCCGGCTTACAAGTCTCAAAGTCGGTATGAGCAGACACGTCCACCCCCATTCCCTTTTGGACCACTTCCCACGGTTCGAAATGCATGAAAATCGGCCTGTATACGGGGGAGGCACCCGCCTCGAAGACGAGACCGTCGGCAGAACCGCCGGGTCAAACCCGGCTGAGCTACCCGGCTCGGAAGCGCCAAAGTCGGGTTGAGCAGTCACATTCACTCCCATCCCCTTTTGGGCAACTTCCCACGGTTGGAAATGCATGGAAATCGGACTGAACACGGGGGAGGCTCCCCCCTCGAAGGCGAGACCGTCGGCAGAACCGCCGGATCAAACCCGGCTGAGCTACCCGGCTTACAAGTCTCAAAGTCGGTATGAGCAGACACGTCCACCCCCATTCCCTTTTGGACCACTTCCCACGGTTCGAAATGCATGAAAATCGGGCCTGTATACGGGGGAGGCACCCGCCTCGAAGACGAGACCGTCGGCAGAACCGCCGGGTCAAACCCGGCCGGGCTACCCGGGTTAGAAGCCCTAGAGTCGGGTTGAGCAGTCACAATCACTCCCATCCCCTTTTGAACCTGTTCCCACCGTTGGAAATGCACGAAAATCGGCCTGTACACGGGGGAGGCTCCCCCCTCGAAGGCGAGACCGTCGGCAGAACCGCCGGGTCAAACCCGGCTGAGCTACCCGGCTTACAAGTCTCGAAGTCGGGTTGAGCAGTCACATTCACTCCCATCGACTTTTGGGCAACTTCCCACCGTTGCAAATGCATGAAAATCGGCCTGTACACGGGGGAGGCACCCGCCTCGAAGTCGAGACCGTCGGCAGAACCGCCGGGTCCAACCCGGCTGAGCTACCCGGCTTACAAGTCTCAAAGCCGGGTTGGGCAGTCACGTTCACCCCCATTCCCTTTTGGATCACTTCCCACGGTTCGAAATGCACGAAAACCGGCCTGTACACGGGGGAGGGTCCGCCCTCGAAGGCGAGACCGTCGGCAGAACCGCCGGGTCAAACCTGGCTGAGCTACCCGGCTTACAAGTCTCAAAGTCGGGTTGAGCAGTCACGTTCACTCCCATCGACTTTTAGACCACTTCCCACGGTTCGAAATGCACGAAAATCGGCCTGTACACGGGGGAGGCACCCGCCTCGAAGACGAGACCGTCGGCAGAACCGCCGGGTCAAACCCGGCCGAGCTACCCGGCTTAAAAGTCTCAAAGTCGGTATGAGCAGTCACATTCACCCCCATTCCCTTTTGGACCACTTCCCACGGTTGGAAATGCATGAAAATCGGCCTGGACACGGGGGAGGCTCCCCCCTCGATGACGAGACCGTCGGCAGAACCGCCGGAACAAACCCGGCTGAGCTACCCGGCTTACAAGTCTCAAAGTCGGTATGAGCAGACACGTCCACCCCCATTCCCTTTTGGACCACTTCCCACCGTTGGAAATGCACGAAAATCGGCCTGTACACGGGGGAGGCACCGGCCTCGAAGACGAGACCGTCGGCAGAACCGCCGGGTCAAACCCGGCTGAGCTACCCGGCTTACAAGTCTCAAAGTCGGGTTGAGCAGTCACATTCACTCCCATCGACTTTTGGGCAACTTCCCACGGTTCGAAATGCACAAGATTCGGCCTGAACACGGGGGACGCTCCCCCCTCGAAGGCGAGACCGTCGGCAGACCCGCCGGGTCAAACCCGGCTGAGCTACCCGGCTCGGAAGCGCCAAAGTCGGTATGAGCAGTCACGTTCACTCCCATCCCCTTTTGGACCGCTTCCCACGGTACGAAATGCATGAAAATCGGCCTGTACACGGGGGAGGCACCCGCCTCGAAGACGAGACCGTCGGCAGAACCGCCGGGTCAAACCCGGCTGAGCTACCCGGCTTACAAGTCTCAAAGTCGGGTTGAGCAGTCACATTCACTCCCATCGACTTTTGGGCAACTTCCCACGGTTCGAAATGCACAAAATTCGGCCTGAACACGGGGGACGCTCCCCCCTCGAAGGCGAGACCGTCGGCAGAACCGCCGGGTCAAACCCGGCTGAGCTACCCGGCTTAAAAGTCTCAAAGTCGGTATGAGCAGTCACATTCACCCCCATTCCCTTTTGGACCACTTCCCACGGTTGGAAATGCATGAAAATCGGCCTGGACACGGGGGAGGCTCCCCCCTCGATGACGAGACCGTCGGCAGAACCGCCGGAACAAACCCGGCTGAGCTACCCGGCTTACAAGTCTCAAAGTCGGTATGAGCAGACACGTCCACCCCCATTCCCTTTTGGACCACTTCCCACCGTTGGAAATGCACGAAAATCGGCCTGTACACGGGGGAGGCACCGGCCTCGAAGACGAGACCGTCGGCAGAACCGCCGGATCAAACCCGGCCGAGCTACCCGGGTTAGAAGCCTCAGAGTCGGGTTGAGCAGTCACGTCCACCCCCATTCCCTTTTGGACCACTTCCCACGGTTCGAAATGCACGAAAATCGGCCTGTACACGGGGGAGGGAGCCGCCTCGAAGACGAGACCGTCGGCAGAACCGCCGGTTCAAACCCGGCTGAGCTACCAGGCTCGGAAGCGCGCAAAGTCGGGTTGAGCAGTCACATTCACTCCCATCCCCTTTTGGGCAACTTCCCACCGTTGCAAATGCATGAAAATCGGCCTGTACACGGGGGAGGGAGCCGCCTCGAAGACGAGACCGTCGGCAGAACCGCCGGATCAAACCCGGCTGAGCTACCAGGCTCGGAAGCGCCAAAGTCGGTATGAGCAGTCACATTCACTCCCATCCCCTTTTGGGCCACTTCCCACGGTTCGAAATGCACGAAAATCGGACTGAACACGGGGGAGGCTCCCCCCTCCAAAACGAGACCATCGGCAGAATCGACGGGTCAAACCCGGCCGAGCTACCCGGGTTAGAAGCCTCAAAGTCGGGTTGAGCAGTCACGTCCACCCCCATCCCCTTTTGGACCACTTCCCACGGTTCGAAATGCACGAAAATCGGCCTGTACACGGGGGAGGCACCCGCCTCGAAGACGAGACCGTCGGCAGACCCGCCGGATCAAACCCGGCCGAGCTACACGGCTTACAAGTCTCAATGTCGGTATGAGCAGTCACGTCCACCCCTATTCCCTTTTGGACCACTTCCCACGGTACGAAATGCATGAAAATCGGCCTGTACACGGGGGAGGCACCCGCCTCGAAGACGAGACCGTCGGCAGAACCGCCGGGTCAAACCCGGCTGAGCTACCCGGCTCGGAAGCGCCAAAGTCGGGTTGAGCAGTCACATTCACTCCCATCGACTTTTGGGCAACTTCCCACGGTTCGAAATGCACAAAATTCGGCCTGAACACGGGGGACGCTCCCCCCTCGAAGGCGAGACCGTCGGCAGAACCGCCGGGTCAAACCCGGCTGAGCTACCCGGGTCGGAAGCGCCAAGGTCGGTATGAGCAGTCACATTCACTCCCATCCCCTTTTGGACCGCTTCCCACGGTTTGAAATGCACGAAAATCGGCCTGTACACGGGGGAGGCTCCGCCCTCGAAGGCGAGACCGACGGCAGAACCGCCGGGTCAAACCCGGCCGGGCTACCCGGGTTAGAAGCCTCAGAGTCGGGTTGAGCAGTCACATTCACCCCCATCCCCTTTTGAACCTCTTCCCACCGTTGGAAATGCACGAAAATCGGCCTGTACACGGGGGAGGCGCCCCTCTCGAAGGCGAGACCGACGGCAGAACCGCCGGGTCAAACCCGGCCGAGCTACCCGGGTTAGAAGCCTCAGAGTCGGGTTGAGCAGTCACATTCACCCCCATTCCCTTTTGGACCACTTCCCACGGTACGAAATGCATGAAAATCGGCCTGTACACGGGGGAGGCACCCGCCTCGAAGACGAGACCGTCGGCAGAACCGCCGGGTCAAACCCGGCTGAGCTACCCGGGTCGGAAGCGCCAAGGTCGGTATGAGCAGTCACATTCACTCCCATCCCCTTTTGGACCGCTTCCCACGGTTTGAAATGCACGAAAATCGGCCTGTACACGGGGGAGGCTCCGCCCTCGAAGGCGAGACCGACGGCAGAACCGCCGGGTCAAACCCGGCCGGGCTACCCGGGTTAGAAGCCTCAGAGTCGGGTTGAGCAGTCACATTCACCCCCATCCCCTTTTGAACCTCTTCCCACCGTTGGAAATGCACGAAAATCGGCCTGTACACGGGGAGGCCCCCCTCTCGAAGACGAGACCGTCGGCAGACCCGCCGGATCAAACCCGGCCGAGCTACACGGCTTACAAGTCTCGATGTCGGTATGAGCAGTCACGTCCACCCCCATTCCCTTTTGGACCACTTCCCACGGTACGAAATGCATGAAAATCGGCCTGTACACGGGGGAGGCACCCGCCTCGAAGACGAGACCGTCGGCAGAACCGCCGGGTCAAACCCGGCTGAGCTACCCGGCTCGGAAGCGCCAAAGTCGGGTTGAGCAGTCACATTCACTCCCATCCCCTTTTGGGCCACTTCCCACGGTTCGAAATGCATGAAAATCGGCCTGTACACGGGGGACGCTCCCCCCTCGAAGGCGAGGCCGTCGGCAGAACCGCCGGGTCAAACCCGGCTGAGCTACCCGGGTTAGATGCCTCAAAGTCGGGTTGAGCAGTCACATTCACCCCCATCCCCTTTCGGCCCCCTTCCCACGGTTGGAAATGCATGAAAATCGGCCTGTACACGGTGGGCGCTCCCCCCTCGAAGGTGAGACCTTCGGCAGAACCGCCGGGTCAAATCCTGCCGAGCTACCCGCGTTAGAGGTCTCAATGTCGGCTTCAGCAGTCACATTCAATCCCATTCCCGTTTGGACCTCTTCCCGCCGATGGAAATG
The DNA here is from genome assembly GCF_047496795.1 of Chiloscyllium punctatum. NCBI lineage: Eukaryota > Metazoa > Chordata > Chondrichthyes > Orectolobiformes > Hemiscylliidae > Chiloscyllium > Chiloscyllium punctatum. The sequence continues at coordinate 21,746 of NW_027310920.1, read as the reverse complement.
CACAAAATTCGGCCTGAACACGCGGGACGCTCCCCCCTCGAAGGCGAGACCGTCGCCAGAACCGCCGGGTCAAATCCGGCTGAGCTACCCGCGTTACAGGTCTCAAAGTCGGGTTGAGCAGTCACGTTCACCCCCATCCCCTTTCGGACCCCTTCCCACGGTTGGAAATGCATGAAAATCGGCCTGTACACGGTGGGCGCTCCCCCCTCGAAGGTGAGACCTTCGCAGAACCGCCGGGGTCAAATCGGCCGAGCTACCCGCGTTAGAGGTCTCAATGTCGGCTTCAGCAGTCACATTCAATCCCATTCCCGTTTGGACCTCTTCCCGCCGATGGAAATGCACAAAATTCGGCCTGAACACGCGGGAGGCTCCCCCCTCGAAGGTGAGACCTTCGGCAGAACCGCCGGGTCAAATCCGGCCGAGCTACCCGCGTTAGAGGTCTCAATGTCGGCTTCAGCAGTCACATTCAATCCCATTCCCGTTTGGACCTCTTCCCGCCGATGGAAATGCACAAAATTCGGCCTGAACACGCGGGACGCTCCCCCCTCGAAGGCGAGACCGTCGCCAGAACCGCCGGGTCAAATCCGGCCGAGCTACCCGCGTTAGAGGTCTCAATGTCGGCTTCAGCAGTCACATTCAATCCCATTCCCTTTTGGAACACTTCCGCCGTTAACAATGCACGATATTCGGCCTGAACACGCGGGACGCTCCCCCCTCGAAGGTGAGACCTTCGGCAGAACCGCCGGGTCAAATCCTGCCGAGCTACCCGCGTTAGAGGTCTCAATGTCGGCTTCAGCAGTCACATTCAATCCATTCCCGTTTGGACCTCTTCCCGCCGATGGAAATGCACAAAATTCGGCCTGAACACGCGGGCGCTCCCCCCTCGAAGGCGAGACCGTCGCCAGAACCGCCGGGTCAAATCCGGCTGAGCTACCCGCGTTACAGGTCTCAAAGTCGGCTTCAGCAGTCACATTCAATCCCATTCCCTTTTGGAACACTTCCCGCCGTTAACAATGCACGATATTCGGACTGAACACGGGGGCCGGTCCGCCCTCGAAGTCAACACCGTCCGCAGAACCGCCGGGGCAAATCCGGCTGAGCTACCCCGCCCCCGAACACTCAAAGTCCCTCTGAAGCCTTGCATTCGCCTCCTGGAAAATTGACGTCAAACATTACCAAATCGGGGGCACGAGCACTAAAGCTAAGTCTCACCCTTTCCCTATCCCTAACCAGGAACCGAACGCCCACCCTCAGCCTCACACCAACGCCGGTGCCACTCCAGACAGACACACCCTTCAAAACCACACCCATCCGGCCATGCAACTCAAAAAGGGTCCAAATTCAGAAACACCCCCTTCAAAAGGCACTCCATCCTCGGCCACACCACCGGGACATGCTCCCCTCGGCGATAATTAAGCCCCCACCACTATTTGAAGCCAACCGCAGCCGCAACTCGAACGGAGAAATCAGTAACCAATTCAAAAATGCGCTTGGTTACTGATTTCTACTGAGCCGAAAAAATTCTAAGTGTCGGTGGTTACTGATTTATACCAACCCGAAAATATTCTAAGTGTCGGTGGTTACTGATTTATACCAACCCGAAAAAATTCTAAGTGTCAGTGGTTACTGATTTATACCAACTCGAAAAAATTCTAAGTGTCAGTGGTTACTGATTTATACCAACCCGAAAATATTCTAAGTGTCAGTGGTTACTGATTTGTACCGACCCGAAAATATTCTAAGTGT
>NW_027310920.1:10000-12500 GCF_047496795.1 Chiloscyllium punctatum | reverse complement strand
GGCGCACCAGCACCGGACCTCCGCGGCTCCCTTCACTCTTTCCACTGCCAGCCAACCGAGAGACGGACCCAATGCGGACGTGCAGAGCTTAGGCAGACCCCCCACTGGAGGCTCAACACTTCGTGGCAGCTCCGTGTCCCAGAGACCAGGAGGGTTGGCACACACACACAGTGTGAACCACCGACAGCCATTCTGGGACCGGTGACAGCCGTGCTGGCCCCACTGCCACGACACAGACGGACGCCAGGCCGCGCTCCCCGGCGGGGGGATGGCGTCGAGCCTGACGAACGGAATGTGCAGGGTGGGGGGGAAAGGCCAAGCGCTCCGACGCCGGAGGGCTCCGGAGTCTGAACTTAGGGGGACAAAGAGGACGGGTCCTCTGCGACACCCCAGCCGCGCTCTCGCCAGCCAAGGCGAGTGCGATTGATTGCCAAACGACCCTCAGACAGGCGTGGCCCCGGGAAGAACCCGGGGCCGCAAAGTGCGTTCAAAGTGTCGATGATCAATGTGTCCTGCAATTCACATTAATTCTCGCAGCTAGCTGCGTTCGTCATCGACGCACGAGCCGAGTGATCCACCGTCAAGAGTTGTCTGAGTTTGTTTTAGGTCTCTCCCTCGCCAGAGGAAAGCGACCCGGACCGCACATACGCTCCCCACCTTGAGCTACAGCCACCTGCACGCCGGCGTGCGGGCGGAGCAGGGTGGCGTGAAGCGATGGGGAGCACCATCCTGGTGCGGCCCGCAGAAACATACGTCTATTGGGGGGAGGAGGACAGGGCGCCCAAGAGGCGATGCGTGCCCCAACGCACCGCAGCGACGGAGGCAGGATCACCGCCACCATGTCGCCCGCCTAGTATCACGAGGCGTGCAGCAGCTTTGCCCTAGGAAAAGCAGAGGCGGGAACGGGCACCGGCCATCGGTTCGGCAGCGTCACTGACGCGTGCACGTGGCGGCGTGTCGGCGAGCGGACTTCCTGCGAGGAGGCGGGGGCGGCACTCGCCCGAGCAGACGCCCGCCCGGCCCAGCCACCGCCGAGGTGGACTGGGAGTCGCGGCAACGGCTCGTCATACTCGTTCCCACACTCACAGCGCAGCTTGCCCGCAAGCCACCGACCACCGATCGACGCCAGGCGCCCCGACCGAGAGCGGGATCGCTCGTTCGCCCTGCTGGCAGTTCGCTGGGGATCACTACTGCACGGAGCTCGGAGACCGACGGGCGGCAACTCGAGAGTCTTTAAACCACCACCACCCCCATCCCGCAAGTGCAAAGAGGCTGTATACGCACAGACGGGTGAGGGGAATAGGTACCCCGTCGGGTTTGAAGGGAGCGTGACTAGATAGCAACGATGTAAACCCAGCCGATTTGGGAGCGAAAGACCGGCGCCTGCATCACCGGCTTCGTTTCCCGTGGCTGGAGAGTACACCGAAACCCTCCGTCTGTCGCGAGCTCCCGACGACGCGGTGCCGCCAAGCAGCAGGGCCGGACCTGGTGTGGCTCCCCTCGTCGATCACAGACCGGTCGGCACTACTGACGAGACGGTGGAACGGGCTTCGCCCCTTGTGACGAAGGGTGATGCGAACCCGCCCGCCCGCGTGCGTTCGGGGTGGACTCGGCAAACGGAGATTTGAAATCGGAAAGTGTCCTCCTGCCCCGCGCAGGTAGGCGCCCAACAGTTGTGGGGGGTTTGGCGGTGACCACGGCTGCAGGGCCTGCTACCCCGACGAGCTCTCCTGCTGGCCCCGAAACCACCCTCGCGAGACAAGTTGAAACGGAAACGGGCGTACCCCCAAGCCGACGATCCTTTCTTATTTGTTACTTTTTTTTTCACTTGCTCGAGTTGTGGCGATTTGGCGGTGACCACGGCTGCAGGGCCTGCTACCCCGACGAGCTCTCCTGCTGGCCCCGAAACCACCCTCGCGAGACAAGTTGAAACGGAAACGGGCGTACCCCCAAGCCGACAGAGATCCTTTCTTATTTGTTACTTTTTTTTTTCACTTGCTCGAGTTGTGGGGGTTTGGCGGTGACCACGGCTGCAGGGCCTGCTACCCCGACGAGCTCTCCTGCTGGCCCCGAAACCACCCTCGCGAGACAAGTTGAAACGGAAACGGGCGTACCCCCAAGCCGACGATCCTTTCTTATTTGTTACTTTTTTTTTTCACTTGCTCGAGTTGTGGGGGTTTGGCGGTGACCACGGCTGCAGGGCCTGCTACCCCGACGAGCTCTCCTGCTGGCCCCGAAACCACCCTCGCGAGACAAGTTGAAACGGAAACGGGCGTACCCCCAAGCCGACGATCCTTTCTTATTTGTTACTTTTTTTTTCACTTGCTCGAGTTGTGGGGGTTTGGCGGTGACCACGGCTGCAGGGCCTGCTACCCCGACGAGCTCTCCTGCTGGCCCCGAAACCACCCTCGCGAGACAAGTTGAAACGGAAACGGGCGTACCCCCAAGCCGACGATCCTTTCTTATTTGTTACTTTTTTTTTCACTTGCTCGAGTTGTGG
>NW_027310920.1:0-5000 GCF_047496795.1 Chiloscyllium punctatum | reverse complement strand
GGGCGGCAGAGCCATCGCACTTGGCCGGGTGGCAGAGGAGGACCCGACTATTCACAGATAGCGGCCCAACGACTCCCAGAGCCGGTCGTGCGGTGCGCGAGGTCTGCTCTCTTCACAAGAGGCTTTATTAGGGAGTGCTAAGGCAAGGTTCTGTGCCCTCCACCCTCATCGCAACACCCATGGGAGCCTCCGGTCGTCAATAGACCGCCGCACCGGCCTCTGACTGACTCTCAGAATGGACGGAAAGAGCCGGGTAAGCCTTTCAAAAGATTCGACCACGTGCCGAAAACTTTAGACTTCCGTGAGCTCTCCGGCTTGCACCGAGACCCGAAGTCGACGTGCGAAGCACCACGGGACCCCTTTCGCCTGCAGGTCCCGAGCCGCCTTTATTTGCTGTTACGAGCATCGTGTGCCCCATACCTGCGTGACGAGCACCGCAGGGCGGCAGAGCCATCGCACTTGGCCGGGTGGCAGAGGAGGACCAGACTATTCACAGATAGCGGCCCAACGACTCCCAGAGCCGGTCGTGCGGCGCGCGAGGTCTGCTCTCTTCACAAGAGGCTTTATTAGGGAGTGCTAAGGCAAGGTTCTGTGCCCTCCACCCTCATCGCAACACCCATGGGAGCCTCCGGTCGTCAATAGACCGCCGCACCGGCCTCTGACTGACTCTCAGAATGGACGGAAAGAGCCGGGTAAGCCTTTCAAAAGATTCGACCACGTGCCGAAAACTTTAGACTTCCGTGAGCTCTCCGGCTTGCACCGAGACCCGAAGTCGACGTGCTAAGCACCACGGGACCCCTTTCGCCTGCAGGTCCCGAGCCGCCTTTATTTGCTGTTACGAGCATCGTGTGCCCCATACCTGCGTGACGAGCACCGCAGGGCGGCAGAGCCATCGCACTTGGCCGGGTGGCAGAGGAGGACCAGACTATTCACAGATAGCGGCCCAACGACTCCCAGAGCCGGTCGTGCGGCGCGCGAGGTCTGCTCTCTTCACAAGAGGCTTTATTAGGGAGTGCTAAGGCAAGGTTCTGTGCCCTCCACCCTCATCGCAACACCCATGGGAGCCTCCGGTCGTCAATAGACCGCCGCACCGGCCTCTGACTGACTCTCAGAATGGACGGAAAGAGCCGGGTAAGCCTTTCAAAAGATTCGACCACGTGCCGAAAACTTTAGACTTCCGTGAGCTCTCCGGCTTGCACCGAGACCCGAAGTCGACGTGCTAAGCACCACGGGACCCCTTTCGCCTGCAGGTCCCGAGCCGCCTTTATTTGCTGTTACGAGCATCGTGTGCCCCATACCTGCGTGACGAGCACCGCAGGGCGGCAGAGCCATCGCACTTGGCCGGGTGGCAGAGGAGGACCAGACTATTCACAGATAGCGGCCCAACGACTCCCAGAGCCGGTCGTGCGGCGCGCGAGGTCTGCTCTCATCACAAGAGGCTTTAGGGAGTGCTCAGGCAAGGGTCAGCCCGCAGCCTTCCTGGCAACACCCAGGGGAACCAGGCCACTCGCGTCTCTCGCCTTCATTTTCGACACGAGCGCCTGCGGAGGGCCACCACCCCCTCCGATTGTCAAGAGACCTCCGCACCGGCCTCTGACTTACTCTCAGAATGGACGGAAAGAGCCGGGTAAGCCTTTGAAAAGATTCGACCACGTGCCGAAAACTTTAGACTTCCGTGAGCTCTCCGGCTTGCACCGAGACCCGAAGTCGACGTGCTTAGCACCACGGGACCCCTTTCGCCTGCAGGTCCCGAGCCGCCTTTTATTTTTGTTACGAGTATCGTGTTCCCCAAACCTGGGTGACGAGCACCGCAGGGCGGCAGAGCCATCGCGCTTGTCCGGGTGGCAGAGGAGGACCAGACTATTCACAAATAGCGGCCCAACGACTCCCAGAGCCGGTCGTGCGGCAGGCGAGGTCTGCTCTCATCACAAGAGGCTTTAGGGAGTGCTCAGGCAACGGTCAGCCCGCAGCCTTCTTGGCAACACCCAAGGGAACCAGGCCACTCGCGTCTCTCGCCTTCATTTTGGACACGAGCGCCTGTGGAGGGACGGCCGGAGTCAACGTGGGGTTTGCCCGCCCTCCAATAGTGTCAAAAGACCGCCGCACAAGTCTCTGACTGACTCTTAGAACAGACAGAAAGAGTTTGTCAAATCTGTCAAAAAATTGACAAAGTGTCAAAAATTCGACTTCCAAGAGCTCTCCGGCATGCACTCATACCTGTCATTAAAGTGCTATGCCCGTGGAACCGTTTTTCGGATGCCTTTCAGAACGGTCCCGCGCCGCCATTTTGTTCTAAAAATCGTGTTCCCATATATCTCCGGGTACCCCGCCAACCTCACTGCGGAAAAACTACAAGTGGCACTGAATGGGTCTGAATTCCAAATTTGACTGCATCGGTCTGGAACTCGGTCCGGTCAAAACCGTTTGGATTTTTCTCGGTCCGGACTTCCGCGACAGACAAAGTTAAAGTTTTCGGGCTGCAGGCACAAAACGACAGCTGGCCATTTGCCGGGCTCAATTCACCCAATTCCTCCGGCACTTCGGAGCACATGTTCGGTGTAAGTTTGCGAATCTTTCCCGATGCTGCAGCATTTTCCTCCGCTGACACTTAGAATATTTTTCACACTTTGCTGAAAATTTTTCTAAGTGTTTTTTTCCAAGTTTTCCTGGTTACTGATTTCTTCTTTTTAAACATTTTTCTAAGTTTTTCTGGTTACTGATTTCTTCTTTTTAAACATTTTTCGCAGTTTGTCTGGTTACTGATTTCTTCTTTTTAAACATTTTTCGCCGTTTTTCTGGTTACTGATTTCTTCTTTTTAAACATTTTTCGCCGTTTTTCTGGTTACTCATTTCTTCTTTTTAAACATTTTTCTAAGTTTTTCTGGTTACTGATTTCTTCTTTTTAAACATTTTTCTAAGTTTTTCTGGTTACTCATTTCTTCTTTTTAAACATTTTTCTAAGTTTTTCTGGTTACTCACTTCTTCTTTTTAAACATTTTTCTAAGTTTTTCTGGTTACTGATTTCTTCTTTTTAAACATTTTTCGCCGTTTTTCTGGTTACTGATTTCTTCTTTTTAAACATTTTTCGCCGTTTTTCTGGTTACTGATTTCTTCTTTTTAAACATTTTTCTAAGTTTTTCTGGTTACTCATTTCTTCTTTTTAAACATTTTTCTAAGTTTTTCTGGTTACTGATTTCTTCTTTTTAAACATTTTTCTAAGTTTTTCTGGTTACTCATTTCTTCTTTTTAAACATTTTTCTAAGTTTTCCTGGTTACTCACTTCTTCTTTTTAAACATTTTTCTAAGTTTTTCTGGTTACTGATTTCTTCTTTTTAAACATTTTTCTAAGTTTTTCTGGTTACTCATTTCTTCTTTTTAAACATTTTTCTAAGTTTTTCTGGTTACTGACTTCTTCTTTTTAAACATTTTTCGCAGTTTGTCTGGTTACTGATTTCTTCTTTTTAAACATTTTTCGCCGTTTTTCTGGTTACTGATTTCTTCTTTTTAAACATTTTTCTAAGTTTTTCTGGTTACTCACTTCTTCTTTTTAAACATTTTTCTAAGTTTTCCTGGTTACTGATTTCTTCTTTTTAAACATTTTTCTAAGTTTTTCTGGTTACTGATTTCTTCTTTTTAAACATTTTTCTAAGTTTTTCTGGTTACTGATTTCTTCTTTTTAAACATTTTTCGCAGTTTGTCTGGTTAATGATTTCTTCTTTTTAAACATTTTTCTAAGTTTGTCTGGTTACTGATTTCTTCTTTTTAAACATTTTTCTAAGTTTTTCTGGTTACTCACTTCTTCTTTTTAAACATTTTTCTAAGTTTTCCTGGTTACTCATTTCTTCTTTTTAAACATTTTTCGCAGTTTTTCTGGTTACTGATTTCTTCTTTTTAAACATTTTTCTAAGTTTTCCTGGTTACTGATTTCTTCTTTTTAAACATTTTCTAAGTTTTTCTGGTTACTGATTTCTTCTTTTTAAACATTTTTCTAAGTTTTTCTGGTTACTCACTTCTTCTTTTTAAACATTTTTCTAAGTTTTTCTGGTTACTCACTTCTTCTTTTGAAACATTTTTCTAAGTTTTTCTGGTTACTGATTTCTTCTTTTTAAACATTTTTCTAAGTTTTTCTGGTTACTGATTTCTTCTTTTTAAACATTTTTCGCAGTTTGTCTGGTTACTGATTTCTTCTTTTTAAACATTTTTCGCCGTTTTTCTGGTTACTGATTTCTTCTTTTTAAACATTTTTCTAAGTTTTTCTGGTTACTCACTTCTTCTTTTTAAACATTTTTCTAAGTTTTTCTGGTTACTGATTTCTTCTTTTTAAACATTTTTCGCAGTTTTTCTGGTTACTGATTTCTTCTTTTTAAACATTTTTCTAAGTTTTTCTGGTTACTGATTTCTTCTTTTTAAACATTTTTCTAAGTTTTTCTGGTTACTCACTTCTTCTTTTAAACATTTTTCTAAGTTTTCCTGGTTACTGATTTCTTCTTTTTAAACATTTTTCGCAGTTTGTCTGGTTACTGATTTCTTCTTTTTAAACATTTTTCGCAGTTTTTCTGGTTACTGATTTCTTCTTTTTAAACATTTTTCTAAGTTTTTCTGGTTACTGATTTCTTCTTTTTAAACATTTTTCTAAGTTTTTCTGGTTACTGATTTCTTCTTTTTAAACATTTTTCTAAGTTTTTCTGGTTACTCACTTCTTCTTTTTAAACATTTTTCTAAGTTTTTCTGGTTACTCACTTCTTCTTTTGAAACATTTTTCTAAGTTTTTCTGGTTACTGATTTCTTCTTTTTAAACATTTTTCGCAGTTTGTCTGGTTACTGATTTCTTCTTTTTAAACATTTTTCGCCGTTTTTCTGGTTACTGATTTCTTCTTTTTAAACATTTTTCTAAGTTTTTCTGGTTACTCACTTCTTCTTTTTAAACATTTTTCTAAGTTTTTCTGGTTACTGATTTCTTCTTTTTAAACATTTTTCGCAGTTTTTCTGGTTACTGATTT